>NC_134492.1:38652615-38740917 GCF_040206685.1 Ascaphus truei | reverse complement strand
CACACACACTCTCCCTCCCCACACACACACTCTCTCTCTCCCCACTCTCTCTCTCTCCCCCCACTCTCTCTCTCTCCCCCACTCTCTCTCTCCCCCCACTCTCTCTCTCTCCCCCACTCTCTCTCTCTCTCCCCCCACTCTCTCTCTCTCTCTCCCCCCACTCTCTCTCTCTCCCCCACTCTCTCTCTCTCCCCCCACTCTCTCTCTCTCCCCCCACTCTCTCTCTCCCCCCACTCTCTCTCTCTCCCCCACTACCCCCTCTCTCTCTGTCACCCACACTCTCTCTCTGTCACCCACACTCTCTCAACTCTGGATCTGGATCTCTTATTTACCCTATATATCTTAACTGCCCTATACTACACGAAATAACCTATACTGCTTTCTTCCAGATCTGACTCTCAAGCTTCACACGGAAGACATCGGAACCCCCCCTAACCCAGAAGACAGGTAGGGAACACCTCCCCTCCAATGTATAACATTGCGGAAATGAGGTACCTGGACCTTGAGGGTCTGCGGATCAGGTAAGATCCCAGGCGGGATTGCTGCTATAGATATTGTGAAGCGGGGGCGTCCAGACACTGGTTAAGGGGTTCAGGAAACTAGTCATTCACACCTGGCTTTTATTTCTAGATCCGACATTTACACACACACACACACACACACACACACACACACACACACACACACACACACACACACACACACACACACACACACACACACACACACACACACACACTACACGTAACAAGGAGTAATTATAGTATAATGTAATACAATAAATACATTTATGTCAAAAACGAATGTTGTTCTGACTAGGAATTTATTAAATGTATTTTATTTATATATTTTATTTTAAAGCGGGGTTGGGGGAGGGACTAGGGTTGGGGCGGGACTAGGGGCGGGACTAGGTGGCGAGTAGATTTTTTGGTTGGGCGAGTAGATTTTTGGGTGATTTGTCAAACACTGTATATGTATATGTATATGTATATATATATATATATATATGCAAATATAACTGTATGCTCATCTGCATGTCTTAGGCAGGTCTGCAACCCCGCCTTTCCCCATTATCACCCAGCATACAGCACTTCCACTGCAGCAAGGATTCTGGGAAATGACATGCAAATGGGCACACAGTGTCACTTTTTGCCTCAATAACCATTTTTAACATGGTTCCCTATAGGCTTAAGCTTGCTGCATGGTCACAGCTTTGAGCACAGCCAGGGTTAAGGTGTATATATATATATATCTTTGTAGTTTAAAGATTAAGGAGTGTTTGCCCATGTATTGGTCAACCTGATACAGTGTAATGCAACTGTATAACAAGAAACAAAATAGGGGGAATGTCAACAGCTGCATAAAAAATGGTTGGACACAATAGTTGGTTGTGCAAAGTATATTTATTACCTGCAAGTCATTTTATACACCCATGGAGGTGAAGGGCTTATAGACAGCTGAAAGATAACATTCACCTCTTGTGGCAGACGCCGTGGACCATTCTAATTAGAATTCAGTGTGCCCAAGTTGCTATGGCAGCAAAGCAGTGCTGAACAATGCCTTGCTTAGTATCAGCAAAGGGAGCACACCCAGCTGATGTGTATATTCCCACAGACAAAATAAATAAATAGAGGCTTTAACCCTTTCACCTGCAGCCCATTGGTCTGTCCTCCATACCACACACGAGAGTCCTTCCCCACAGAACGGATGTTCTGCTATTGGTATGTGGTTGACGTAAGGCCGTGATTATACAGAAAAACGCGCGCCGTGTGGCACCAAAACACGGGAGCTTGCATCCAATGCAAGTGATTATACCGCAAGCGATGGTCGCAGCGCGCTGTACTGCAATGCGTACGGCTGGTGAAGACACAGAGAAAGTAGATTTTTCCTTGCAACGGCCGTATCACATGAGCGGTTCAAACAATGAGGGCGTACCGCTCACGGCCATGCCTCCAAGCCTCCTCTGCTCTCCCTCCCCAGTATAATCAAGATGCTGCTCGGCGGCAGCGCAGGGTGACGTCACAGAATAGCGCTGCCGCCCTGCAGCACTTGCTATAATCAATGCCTTAAGATCATTAGCGGCGAGGAGTGCGGACGTACTATTATTTTTGCAGAACCTTGATAGTCTGACTCCCATTCAATTTATTTGCGATTCTTTCTCTAGTAGAAAAAGCTTAGAAGTGTTCTGTCATACTCGTTATTACTTCATATTACAACTCATTCATTATAAAGGGACTGACAAATTGTTAAAGGCCCTATAAGTGACCCGCAATAGCGGTAGTGTCACTTTTTTCTTAGCATATTAGCACAAACACCTTAAATCCATGATATCTCAGAAGTAGGCATTTCCACATGAATTCTGCATTGCCAAGTCAGAGGAGCATGTGACGCCCAGCAGAGTCACACTGATTTATTAGGGTACCACTGGCAGCTGAGCAGTTAATGGCAGCAGCTTCTTGATAAAGGAGCTGCCAAGCTTGGCGGCAGCTATAAATAGGCGCGAGTTTACCATCTGCTTTTCTATTCCTGAGCTGGCAGCAGCTTCACGCTCCGCCGGTGCCAGCCCCCCCCCCCCCCCCCCCCCTGATGCAAGCTATCCGACGGCAACAGCAAATAATAGAGTGAGCTGGGGATAATAGGGTGTTTGTCGGAGGTGGTGCAGATCCGATTAATCGACCTTTTACTCATGTGCTACCAAAAGGATTACATATTCATCTGCATTTAACGCTGCGGTGCCAGAAAAATTAAATGTTGCGGCACCAATCATCAATGCACTGTGATTTTCTTTTATAAATCAAAAAGGGGAAATCAGCAACACCTAAATAGAGTAATTTACAAAAATAGAAAGAAAAAGAAAAAAGTGGCGGACGGAAACCACAGGGACCTCTTGTGCCTCGCAAACTAACAATTAAATATACAATAGTATCCCGCACTCAATATAATAACTCTATAAGAGACCAAGACAGTAATAGCAAAAAAATACAAACAATATCAGGAAAAGGCATAGCAGGAAAACAAAGCATGGCGCTGTCGTATAAAGAAAAAGACATGAACAACCGTGACTAGAAATACGTATCCACAGCTCTCAAAAAGATAAGCAAACAGAAAAAACGGCCTCCTGACACGTATTGGTAACGCAAGATATAGCCAAAAAAAAGAAACAAAAAAAACTGGAACACCAGTAAGACACAGTGCTCAACAACAAAAGTATTTACAGAAAAATGTATATGGGGGTTGGGGGTGGGGGGAGAGCGGCGGGGAACGTTTTGGGGGCTAACCTCATCTTCAAGCCCATTCCCACCAGGTGATGGCAACTGTAGTGCTTCCCTTAAGTATGAAAAATAACCTAGCTTTCTTACGAAACCAGCAGTGTAGGCTGGGACTCGTTTGAGCTGCGATTGGACTGCGAGTGGCTTCACACCTCACAACTAACGGATTTTGCACACATTTCTCTATTTGATGCTGGTTTTTAAAGTGGCGCAATGAGTAAACATATTATTTTGGCTATTACGGTCTTGGTCTCTTATAGAGTTATTATATTTAATGCTGGGTACTATTATTTACTTACAGTAATTGTGATTTTCTTTTATTGACAATGCTCCTTAGAAATCATAAAATACAAATATATATTGGCAGTAATTCTAGAAAGAGTAGCCATCTTTTTGAGGGCCAGATAAACTGCATATAAAAGTCATTTTTGCATGCATGACAGCTGGTTAAAAAGATTGCACCAAATATGCGGTGTTATTGCTCGGATGGAGTCTATCATTCCTGTCTAACTTATTTCCTAATGCAAGATAAACTAGACATACAGTATGCACTTGAAATGGGAGGGGAGGGGTGGTGGGGGGGGAGAGAGAAGCCACTAAAAGGATGAACCACTTTTCTGTAATTTAAAGAGCACTCTGTTGCTTGATTCTTCCAACTATTTTTTTTATAGCATGATTTGATCTGTGGAGCCGCATTGAGCTCAACTGCATTATCCCAAACCCAGAGTACCCCCAATTTTATGACTGTGGAATCGAAATCTCCTGAACAAGAACAAAAATGGCTGCCAATGTCAACCTTGCTCTGGAAGCCAGTAACGCTATTTAGCTCCGTACAGACACCCCTCCACTCCCCATTCTCTGATCTAATGAGGTAAAAGAAACATTGTGACTTGTGATGGGCACTGCTGTTTTAAACAAAGCAGTAAATTAAATATTGCAATGAGTAGTTAGGACATTAGTATATAACTTTACCATGTGTAAATGTGAGAGTATTTATAAAGCGTCCTGGTTTCAGTGCCAAAATCTAAAACGTCTCTACCTTCATCAGCAGTAGTACTACAACATTCAACCAGCTTAGCTGGGGAGGCTCCCCTTCAGTTCAGTGCTGGATTTCTTATGTCAGAGGTTGGCGCTTCCTACAAGCTAAGGACAGTACCAGATTCCCCGTCTAACTTGTATATAGCAGTCCTTGCTTGCCTGGATAGCGTCCTATTCATATGTCACGGATTGAAAATGGGCAATCACCAAATCTCTAAAATAAAAAAAAGTTTAAGGCGCCATCTATCCAGCTCCTGGAAAATTCCCTTACATGCACTTTGATGGCCAGATAGGTTTACACCATCTTAGGCTGTGACTATAGTAACCGCGACATTGCGCGCCGCGAGAACAAACCTGTGGAAGTCAATGAGGGCAGCCATAGTGCGCGCGATGCAGAACGACCGCGCAGCAGAATATTCAAGCTACAAATAAATATGTTTTTTTTCATGAGGCGGCCGCATCAGGTGAGCAGTTCAGCCAATCAGGGCGAACCAGCCTTGTGACGCGTTCACCACGCCTTCCCAATCGCTGGAAGCTCAGTTTACCTATCACTTGGGCGAGAGGTGGGCCTGGCACCATGCGCTCCATCACGCACCCACTATAAAACCTCTATAAACGCGGCTTTAGACCCTCAGGAGAGGTTTAGCCACATAATAAAGGGAGAAAGATGGTAGTCGCTGCATTTTCATTATTTCACTATAGAATGTATGCTCTGTATTGCTCCATATAACCACTCGCGTTATCTGAAGCTTTGCCTGTCAATGTCAGTTGTACAGCAAAGTCAAAACCGATACAAAAGGGGTTAATTCACTAAAACAGCAATAGTGGTGATCGGTGCACCATCTGACCTAAACAGGAGTTTGTGTTGGCCCTTTCACAGTTTAATAAATAACCCCCACAATATCCCTAAAGTATTGGGAATAGTCAGGTTTCCACTCGGGCACGGTAAGCTGTAAGCTTGTAGGATAGCAAAATAAAACCTGCATTATACCTCAAAAACCCACACCGTACTTTGCACATCAATGATGAACAGAACCAGCTGCTGGGAAAGGCTCACTAGGGTTATTCCTGTTTGACATCCAGGCTGTGTTGCTGCCCAGGAAAACCAAGAGCAACAAACCAACCCGAGATCTAAAACATCAGGGACCAGGAGCATATATCCACTGACAGTTAATAAAGGTATCATGTTTATCAAGACCTGCATGTTGGTTGTCTCTTAACAAATGGTATTTTATGCTTGCTAACATTGTTATCAACTTCAATTTGCAGTCATGGGAATGTCCGACCGTTTTAGCTCTACATAACCTTTGCACGGACCCCGCTGCTCCACGCTTTCCTCCATCAATCTGATAAAGTAGGTCACTGCCCAGGCTAAAAATGTATAGTAGCCAAACAGCAAAATCCTACAGATGTGACTCGTTGCATTAGCCATGCTGATAAGCCATGCTGTGACATATTGTGATACAACTGTGCCTTGGAATTATATGAAATATTGTCATATGCTGTGGTATACTGCAAAATGCATTGATACTATTGCACCCAACACATCTATATGTACAGGGAGGTAAACCTCCCATAATTTATCAAGGGGTTGTGCACTGCCTTTCCCCCATGTGGCACCCTATAGAAGGTAGCATATAAATACACACTACTTGAATCGGCCGCTAATTTAATTAACTCTTTCATCAGGGGACTGCATTTCAGTGAGAGCCAGAAGGGGCAACACAGACACTGCTTGGCTCAGATTCAGTTTGGCAATTTGGGTTTGAGTTTAACAGATGTTTCAAACAAACTATAAATAAGTGTCAAAAATTGGGAAGAGGAGGAGGGGAGAAGTTGATATCCTGTTTCTTTCTCAATTGCCTCTCACAAGTGATGCCCTGGCCCACTAATCCAGAAACAGCCTATGTTTTTTAAAGTTAAAACATGCCCCTCTTACAGTGCAGGGCATAACATACAAAAAGGCATCTTTTGACCCTGGGAATAAAAAGAACAACTTGGCGGTGTCCCAGTCAGCAGAATAAATGTGCATCCAGCTTGTTATTTCTTTCTCACTGATTCAATTACCTGATTCCCCTTCCAGTCCTCTGAGTGATTTCTATCCCACAGGCCTCCCTGCAGTGCCTTTCCACTCTCATTATCTCTCTCTGTCTCTCCCCCTCTCTCTATATACAGTAGGGCTCTTCAACTACTGGTAGCTCTTCAAATGGTCCAGATCAGAAAATATTTAGGCGTAGAAGGGCCACACACTTGCTTTCATTCTAGACACTTTAAAAAGACTTATTATATTTCATCATTTATAACATCTGTACCATATATATTTACATTACCTTAACTTACAAGTGCATTTAAGTAGGACAAATTGCACTTAGCTGCTCAATCAATTCATATCAAATAATTAACAGGAGCAAACTCCAAGGGCCCCATATCAAGGCCCCTCCTGGGCCGCCAGTTAAAGAGCCCTGCTGTAAAAGAAGGCGAGATTGATACAATGCGTCTCCTTACTGTACCTCTCGCCTATGTTACACTGCTCAGAAGACAGAATAGAGGGAAGGAAGATATTGCAAGAGTTTCTTCTGTACTTTGGGTGATATAAAATATGCCACAATGGTGATTATCAAACCAAATGTTTTTCAATAGCATTATATGAATGCATCACCAGAAGTTGCAGGGTTTTTTTTAGCATAAAAAGTGAATATGGTGCAGTGCATAATAATGGTAAGTATCTCTGCACACAGAGCTCATTTTTACTGTATAACAGGAAGCAGGGCATGAAATAGCCAAACCCTATAGGGGTTTTGCAGTATTACAGGCCCTACTCATATTTAAAATAACTATAAGGACAGTCCCCCATCACCAATTCTTTACAAGTATTTGCAAGGCGCATTCTGGACAGACAGGTGTTAGTAACCTCGGAGAACCCCAATCAAGTTTTCGGGTCACTGAAATGTTTTTAGGGCCTTTCTGTTCTTTAAGTGGAAGAGAATTGAATCTATTCAAAGTGCACAGCCCGACACTGTATTGCTTCATGATCCGACGGGTTTATTTTCAAGGGGATTTCCAAATTGTGATATCATTTCTTTAAAGCCCTTGGTGCTTTAATGGTTTCTGCATTGAGCTACATTTATGGAGCTCCTCACACACAGAGGTAAAACTGTGATGGTACTAGGCTCACCCCGACCAATGCTTTTTATTTTCCAACTCAACGTGCCGCTACTGTTTTTATTTACACATTTACAATTCTGCTAACTTTGTAATGGTATTTATTTATATAGTCTTTCTGAATATTTTAGAGAATAAATATTACACAAAAGCTTCCTAAAATTAAAAATCAAAAGAACTTTGGCCCATTGTTTTAAAGGAGGCCAATATGCATTTAGGACCAAAAAACTGTTTCTATTAATGGATGCAAAATATAACATTTCATATAAAGCGGTGTAAACTAGAAAGATAAAGCTTGCTTGCAGTGAACAGAAGATACAGTGATTACATTTTCCTTTAATAATCTGTAGTTAACACCTTTTGCCCCTTCATGAACAAGCTGAAACTTCTACCATGTCCCAATGCAATATCAAGAGGAAAAATATCATCCCTCCCTACATTTTTACAAGTGCATTCTCTACACCCCCTGCAGATGAGCCTGATGAGACCCATGCTATGGTTTTTATTTCTAACGTGGAGTAACAGAGATGTTTTCCTTTTTTCCCCTCATTGCTTTTTCTCTCTTAATTACCTTTCTCCAGCACCATCTGAGGCGGCCTATTTTTACCCAGAGCTGTTCTCTCCAGCAAGACATCAATTACCTCAACCTGAAATAGATTTTGCTCACCCCTATTTATATATCTCCCTCCGTGCACATTAGAACTTTACAAGTAGATGTTCTCAGGTAAAAAGAGGAGACAAAAAAACGCTCGTTCTGATACCTGGCCAGAGCCTCTCCGAGTTATAGAGGTCCCTTTACGGATGTACAGAACATATGATATATAAAGAAGCGCTGATGAGGCATCTTAGTCATCTTTATATTACCTACAGCTATTAACAGGAGAGAGGAAGATAGGAGAAAAGAAAATGGAGAAGAAAACAAGGAGTAGAAGCCCACACCAGAATATATACTGAAGATATGGGAAAACCCACTACTCACTGAGCAATATAGACATATCAAATGTGTATTAATTTGTATATATCTATCTATAGATTTGTATACATGTATGAGAGAGAGAGAGAGAGAGAGAGAGAGAGAGAGAGAGAGAGAGAGAGAGAAACCTCCTCTGTGGCATGTATAGTGTTTATATTGTAAAGAGCAAAAAATAATGAGGCAACATTATTTTTAGCCTCGCCAAGAAGGCAGGCCTTTCCCCTTCATGGAGGCAGCTACTAGCTCATCTTTCCTGAAGACATACAGTATTTAGGACACTTGACTGCTCAGTCAATCTTTTACTGGAAATGGGCTTGCAATAAGTGCTGCATTATCATGCAGATCCAAGATTGTGATTGCTGCACTCAGTGGAGCCCTGCAGTGGTTCACTTTGGAGCTGTGCTATTTTAAGCCTTCTCTTTAATGTCTCTAGGCTCAAAGCAATTCTGCAATTCAAGTAACATGCTGTATATACAAGTGTTTGGTGGCACAGGGGGGTGGGAGGGGGATATGTGATGATAAGGGGAGGACACTGTTTAGCCTTGATTTCAGCACACACTAATACATTTGCCAACTCAGCAGCTTATGTCCTCCATGAAGCAGAGAAGGCACATAAGGACAGATACAATATGGAAAAATAATAAATACTGTACAAGTTTTAAGATGAAGAAAATATATGCAATCCTTAAATGCCCTGTCATTGTTCTAACAATGCAGAATGAACATAAGAAAGGTACCAAAGTGTGGCTAAAAGCACTGTATAACATTTGAAAGTATTACCCCATTTAAGATCGATACTTCAACTATGTGGCATGCTGCAGGGGTTTACCATGAGGACGCATCCCTATCTACAGTCAAGAAAGATCTAGTGAAGGAAACACAGATAATAATGTATCTTTACGCCAAATATAGCAGTCCCTTCTTTTTTTATTCCAGTTGTGTTCATGGTACAATTCTAAGAAACGGCAAAAAATAAATAAAGCTTCCAATGAATGTCTTAGTTATTCAAATCAGTACAATGGAGTAGGCTAATTGTGGCTTTCTCTAAAGGGACCAGTAAATACTAAAACACTTCAAGCCCCATCTTTCCCGTTTACAGTGCTTGTTTTGATATTTAAGAGTGTGCAAAAGCGAGACGTGAGGGTAAAATTGTGAGTAATTGTAATCTATGCTTCACTGAATGAATCATGATGAAAACAAAAATTGTCTTGAAGATTTCTCCCTGGATAAAGAAGTCTCAGATTATATGTAGAATTGAATGGCACTGGTAGGTTTGTGTGCATCTGCCTAAACTGTGGAATAGTAATTACAGCATTAGGAAAAGTGCCTACGATATAGGAGACACAGGGATCTGTGAAGACAGGACTTGAGAAACTGAATTTGCAAGCAATCAGTGTCAGCTATGATAATGCCACAACATACATCTCCCTGACATTAATAGAAGCTATCAAGCTGCAAATGCAGTGCATGTCGGCCCTTGGGCTGTTGGTAATTTGCAGGCAGACACTCTGGTCTCACATGGCGTGAGATCAGAGGCATAGAAAGGCTCAGAGCCTGTTTGTATTAACTTGATGGTTTGACCAAAGTAGTAAACATCAACTGGACACTATGCATCACACAGTGCCTGGTCTGAGATATATAGGCATGTAGTTGGAGGGTATTCATTTTAGGACAGGACTCCAATAGAAAGTGTAATCAGACGTAAACGCTCCTCACAATACAAGCTACATGCATAGAAACTAAACTTATATCATGTCTGGCCATCTGCAATGTGTCAAGAATTACTGTCCTCTTAACTTCGTTACTGCAACCATTTGCAAGTATTACATACAAATGTATCAGACCTCAGCGCTCCTCCAGATACTTCAACATACCCAGGCATGTCTCAGAATATTAGATTTGCCATAGGATTTAAAGGTACTGTTGGGGCAGAGAATTGCAAAAAAAAAAAAGCGAACTGTTAAGACAACTACACATCTGTATAAAGACTCCGCTGTTTGTTGGCATCATCAACATGCCAGTAAGAACAATTTCACGTTATTCCTAGTGTTGCACATTTTGATCTAAAGTACTAGGATCCCATCTACTAATTGTGACATATTTTGTCCAGTTCATAAAATTAGCATAGCAAGTGCAAGTTAGTTGTTTCTTTGTGTTTTATATGAAGGCAGAAAAGCCAATGTACACAGCATTGCAAGTACTGCCAAAAGAGCATGCAATCTAATAGTAAATGCACATAATGTAAACAACAGGGTGAAACACAAATTCAAATCCAAGATCAACAATTATTTAAACTGTACATAAGAAAACCTATTGCTAAAGAGTATCTGAGTGTTATACAGGAATCTTGTTTGCCAATCACATCTCTGTTCATTATACAAATCACAAAATAGATATTTTCTACATCTATTGGTAAAACTCACAACAGCGTGTTCCTAGCATAGAAATAAAAACATCAATACAGTATTTGAAGTCAATCGAGGGCTACTAATTATCTCGTGATCACCTGGCATTACTCATATGTAGGTTGTGCTTCTTCCTTGTCTTCTGTCACTTAAATTAGCAAGTCATGTTTAAAGAAAAGGAACATGCTGTACTGTTCTTAGACTAACTAGAGTTTAAATGCACCGATCATTGGCAGATCTGCCAGTTTTGCAGTGTGATGTCTGCTTTCTTTCCTCCGTCCCATGGTACTGAGGATAATCCCTCTCCCCAGTAAATGTTTCTCTATTAGTGTTTGCAGAGTTTAGGGGGTATTAGAGGATAATGATTGACAGGGGGATCAGTAGTATTAACTATTGGAAAATTCAAACAAGATGTTAAGAGTTGTACAGTTGTGTACTAGTACTCAGTATTACTGTAAATTGTATTATCTTATGCTCAATGAAGGGAGGGATTGATTGCCAAATATGGACTCCTGTTTTAACAGGCTAATGGGAGACCAGAGACTTATTGCTTCGTTCAATGGTCCCTCTGACACCAAGAGGTTTAAATATCTTTTCGAATCACGTTACACATGCTATTATAATACTTGTAGCGTGGAAAGCCATCTCATATACAGGTATACAGTTATCTGCCTACTGAAAATCTGAGACAACGATGTGCTGAAAACAATTAAGCATACCTGAAATTAACACTATAACAAAACTAGTACTTTCTTGTCCTGGCAAACATCCTATCTTTGTATTGCTTTTTCGGTTTGTCCATTACAAGAGGTGTTATCAGACATTCATACACTATTTACTCTTCTAATAAGGAAAGAAACAGACAGCACCATAACAGGGACACCATAGCTCTCTGTCCATGGTGCTGACTGTAACGGCTTCTAGTGGAAAGGCTAAATACACACACTATTTAATTTGACAGCTCAAAGAGGAATAATAGAATTGACTGCATGTCAAAAGGTTGAATTCCAGAAGGATAACGGTTACATTTGCAGCCAAAGACATCTCCAGAAAGGGTCAATGGGTCAAAAAGGCCCCATCTGTAACAATCCGTAACTAGCATTATTAAACCACTTTCCTGATAGAGGTGCCTGCAATGCTTTGCATTGCCAGTCACTCCAGCAGCAAAGATGTTAACTACTGTATATTAACTTTTTATTTCATATAGCGCTTTTGTCCCAATAGCATTTTTCTCAAAGCACTTTACAATTACAGTATAGCGCGCAGTAAGCAGCAACATAGGATTTTAACAGACACAGTCCCTGCTCAGATTTGAACCAGTTCTCCTGATTCACACTCCGTGTCATTGTTATCAGTCAGTGCCTTTACTCACTAAGCCACTCCTTCATATTAAACGTCTTTCCAGGGGATTAAGTTATCTGCAAACTAATCATAACGGAATAACACCTATTTGTAAGCAACAAAGCTAAAGTCAAAGTAATATTTACTTATTCATGCATCACTAAACAGAGACTAATTGGGTTTCTAGTTTAAACAACATACAAAATCCGCAAAGTTAGCAAGAATAACAGAAAAAGGAATCCTTAATCATGTCCATGCCGAGTCAGAAAACATTCTTTCCTTCTAGCTCAATGGCCTATTAAGCACAAACAATACATGTTGCAGGATAGCTAAATACGTGGACACCTTCGACACGAGTCCAGTCTGTAGCAAAATTATTGTACATGCTGAAATCCTCACACAATACCGGAGAAGCGAGCAAAACAGGCCAACAACTTGAATTTACCTGTTCACGGTGTGATATTTGGCAGCATCAGGGTTTTGTTTTTTTAACTTAACTTTTATTTACAAACCTAAACTTCAGTTTCTTTTTGTAATGGAAAGATCTATATTAGGTGTGTGTGTGTGTGTATATAGCTATATATACACACATACGCAACGCATTACCTTGTGTTTGATCTATGATACATAAATCACTTAAAATCAGAAACAACCTGTAGCCCACCAAATTCTTTCACTTCCTCTTGGCATGACTTCATAATATAGAAAAGCAGAAGATACCAACAGAAATTGTTCTAGTCCAAATTAAGATGACATTCGAACAGACGGGAAGCAACCTATACCCTTTGAATAGTCCATCCAGCCCATACCAGGGTGTCATGTCATACATATAAAGAATGAATCTATAGAACATCAAGTCAAAAGCCGCAAGACATATGGTGGTTATTTTTAAGAGAAGACTACACATTCAAATATTGTACACCATATGAAATTTCAGTTGGTTAAGACATAAAAGAAAGTGTAGGCAACATATCACATATTTCATGACAGAACTGAAGCAAACAGTATCATTCTTATAGCAAAATAACGTTATTGGTAATTATACCGATCAACTATCATTCTCCAGCAAGAACAGTCAGGGGCTGGGAGATTTTTTCAGGTATTTTCACCTTCTCAGAAACACACTGTCTTCTCTAACAAGCGCTCAATGTCACTTTAGCATGAATGCAATTCATTCTCTCCCAGTAACCAGCCCATGAGCTTTAATGAAATATGACAGGCCGTGGGTATGAACAAGTAAGAGCAAGACAATGTTTTAACAGGAATAACGATTGAGCTAAGCTATTCTAGTCACTTAATGGTTTGAAATGTTATTGACCTATTATGGTGTGGAAGTGTCTTACCAATATGATTTTACCTTTACTTATGGTATGAAATATGTATTTTATATCTAAATGTCGTTGCAGATTCCTATCCGTGTAGGAAATGTAAATGCCATGTTGTTTTCCCTGGTGGGGATGCTACCAACGTCACCTTTCCCGGTAAGTATCTCGGGAACCAGAGAGACCCCCTTCTTCCCACCTATGTACAAAAAGGTGAAAGAGGGGAAACCGTTCTTTTAAGTATGTTTGGTATACAGTAAACCGTTTTGTGTTAAGTGCTATTTATTTGTATGCAGATCCAGGAAACCTTGCAAGGTGATCTTACATATTTGAAAGAAACAACTCACCACATGAGCAGCTGCCAAGATGGACTCTTTTCTAAGCAAGGGTTGATCCTCATGACTCCATAATAGGGAGAGGGCTTCAGAGAAGAGGAAGCTTTCTGCTTGACCACTGACACAAGAGGTCTTTCATATCTCCCTTTCTACTTCCATCCAAAGCTAACTTGCGAAAAAGCTTTTCAAACAGCGGCTTCTGTTTATCGCGAAACATCACAGTCGCTTCTTACACAATATAGATATCAAAATATTTCCAATGCAGCTCTTTATATGTACAGTACAGCACTTTAAAAAACATAGCACAAAAGCATTCTGCAACTCCTACAACTTACATCATTCAATTGGGTTCTTACTTTTCATAGAGATGTTCGAATTAAACAGGCAGGATACAGGTTAATGAAGCCATGTCTTACAGGCATATTTCACAGTAAATAGGTCAATGGAGCACTACCAGTAGCACTACATGGGGTAATGTAGCAATGTCTTGCAGGTTTGCAAGAAAGCAAGAAATGGGGCCATTTTTCTTCACAGCTGACGGTTTAGCAGCTGATCTCTTTAGAGCACTTATCCAGATCCTCTGAATACTATCTTCTTCCTAATTGTATGTTGATCTTTTAATCAATCACCCCTGCATAACCTGCCTGTGCCATCTATTTTCCTGCTCACACACAGACCTAGTTGTTGTACAGTGTCCCATATTATTCACTATAATTAGATGGACTGAATGTTAACAGATTATTGAAATATCTAGCCTAAAGTGAGCACTTGACCAGGATTATCTAAACAGTCTATTGAAAGAAGGGAGAAAGATACTCAACCTCATTATTCAGAGTTGTGTTGGCAAAGAGAAGTGCCTGAAAAAGCCATTTCTAAATGGTTTATTTTTTTTTGCTTAAAGCTAAATATTTCCATTTTATTCTGTTCTATTCTGTGCAGCTTCAAACGTTCAGTGCATTAAAAGAATCACAGTAGGGGTACCACAGAAACCCATTTGGTCCCATACTAGCTCAGTACCTTTAGGTCTGATTGTTCAACTCCATGTTGATGCATGTTGAGGTCTCCAAAATAATTTTTCATTTTTCTTTAAAAATCAGATAATACAAATTTCACCACAAAGCCTGAAAAGACATTTCTTCTGGGAATGGAAGCAGTGCTACAGCCTTAAAAATGTACGTACAGTATCACTTAAAGGTTAAAGCAACATGAAATGTGAGCTATAAAATTGACATGGGGACAAGTGCTCTATAATCATGATTACAAAAAACTATAGAATACCTACAACATTTGTTCATTCGTTATGTATTAACCCCCTTGTATTGTATATTTAATTTATTACTGGTGATTCTTTTTTTTTCAGAGGCTATAGTAGGATTTGAAAAGCCGTCAATTGCAGAAGAGAGGAAGGGGGAGGTGGAGAGCTCAAAATCCCCACTGCTGATCTACATTCAATGAATAAATTAGGTTTCACAATATATTTATAATTAGTGGAAATATTAGTTTCAAAACCAGACGAGAGCAAGCTGACCTGGGTAAATAATGGAGAATTATATATGATCAAAAAATGAATACATTATTGTGTTAAAATCTGCTAAAATGTGAAAATTACTGTAAAAAGCTAGATCCCGAATTAGATCTATAAATTAAATCTTGCATTATGAAACCAATATTAAAAATGGAAAAATTGTTACATGGCTGAGTGTGAAAACTTGTTTGCAGGTCTACTACTAGTTATTTAGACAATATTGCATTTGATTTAGAGCATTATTATTGATCTTTTCAGAGCTAATTGCTTAAACACAGGTTTTTGGGCACACAACTCTGTTTTTTCCTAACTACCAAGTTAAAGCTGAGAATTCCATTTAAGCAGAAGCTGGGCTGAGCAATCCTTACCGCTCAGGGTTCTAAGAAGCGGATATACTTTTCTACAGTAATTCCTAGAAAAGAAAAGCTCTGAGAGGTAATTTGCACAAACAAATCAATTAACTGCTCTACTCAGGTGACGATTTTCTGACGCATCCTGCGAATGTGGCTATAGTCACAAACTTCAATGTCATTAGTCGTGCGCAATTTCTATATTATCTGTGATAACAGTCCTAGCTTATTTGTTTTGTTTTTTTCCCCACAAATCTCTTCAAATGACAAGCCGGTCCCTGATAAATATAGTGGGAAGTGATAAAACAATGTATTGTTAACTGCAATAAGGGGAACGATATGGAGGATTGAAGCGTTCATAAGCAGCCGCAGACGCTCGTTGTGTGACCTAGAGACTGTCAAAGAAGACTTTTTCCTTCCCGAAAGAACAATTCGTGGACAGAATCTTTTTGTTCAGCATTTTATATCTTTTAATTTATTCTTTTTTTTCCCCATCATGGGTATTCACTTCTTTCTTGCGCTCTTTCACCACCTTACTTACTTTTGGTATACATGGATGGACAGATAGGACAGATAGATAGATTAGATAGAGAGATAGAATTGTATTTTACACTTATTTGTGTGGTGGTATTTTTTTTCTTCACACCGATTTGTAGCCGCACACTTCTTTACTTCCTCTTTTGTAATAAATAAATAGAGACTGAAGAGTTTGGCAAATACCAGAACGTCTGACAGAGAAAATGCCCCCACACACTTTAGATTATCCCCCAGTAACCAAATTTACACTTCTAAAAGTTTATTTTTGCTGAGATTTCACTAGCAGTATGTGCCATGGTAAACACAGTTTAATTAATATGCGTCAGTGACCTTGGCCTTTTTAAATATCTAGTGTAGACACACACACAAAATCCCCAGAGTGTAACTACAACATTTAAAAAGATTTGCATCACTACACACAACAAAATAGTGCATTGTTTCTTAACCCTCTCCTGTTGCCACCCCAACCAGGCCACCTTTAAGTGATAAACAGCTAATCAAACAATCACATATAACTGCAAACTAAAGCGCGTGGTAATTCATTCATTGTTACTAAACATTGGGGACTACAGTGGCGAGGGTCATATATATATTTAAATAAAAACCATTAACATGTATTTATTTAGCTGCTATAAAGAGGCGTTAAAAATTAAATAAGGCCCACACAGGAAGGCACGGTCTTCATACCAAGCCAAAAGTCCTTTTATCTGTATATATTTTAGGATTTTAAATACAGTTTGATTTTTGATCTCCTTATGTATTCTTATCTGATTTAAAGGTTATATATGTAAATCTGATTATAAGGGAACTGTAGGTTTTGTTAATCTCCTCCCTTCTGTTTCAGGACGGTAAGATCTGCAAAGCAGGAATTCCCTTGCCTTACTTTCATGTTTAAAGCAGTTTTTTTTTGTTTTTTTTCTCCTGCAAATACTGGTTGACTATGTGAAAATAAATAAAATAATTAGTCATAAACCATGGAGAGGGGGGGAGGGAAAGAGAAGTGGAAGGTCATTTTTAGTATTATTTACCCCTTCCAGGAGGAAAAAAGGAAGATTAACAAAACATGTTAATGTTAAATTTGTTAGGAGAATCTGCTGCGAACGCCGCAGTTCCTCCCCAAGTGGTTGGCCATATTTATTAAGAGTGCTACTCCATAAAACAGCTTACAGTCCATTCAAGTGGGCCACTAGGTGTTTGCTACCACTAAATGGTGTCTTGTTGAATAGCATAGCTCAGTAAATATATGGCCCTGTGTGTCTATTAACTCCCTACTTGTCTGTGCGATTAGGAAGACAGGGAAGGTACATACTGTTTCAAAAGGAGGAAAACATTATGCGACACTTAACCTTTAAGTCTGAGATTGCTTAGCAACGTTCCACTGAGACTCAGTGTGGGGTACAGTATGTCAGTGGTACAGCTGCAATATGCCATTACATACAAAGTTTTTTTCCTCTGAGTATCCATATGACCTACCAGGTATGGCATGAAAGCTGGCATAGCAGATGCCCTGTTTGCTTACCAGGTACATCATGGCACAAATGCTTGTTTTCTAGGGGATGATCGGACTAACTCAGGGGTGGCCAACACCAGCCCTCAAGGGCCACCAACAGGTCAGCGTTTAAGGATAGCCCTGCTTTAGCACAGGTGGCTCAATCAGTGGCTATGTCAATGACTGAGCCACTGATTGAACCACCTTTGCTGACGCAGGGATATCCTTAAAAGCTGAAGTGTTGGTGGTCCATGAAAACTGGAGTTGGCCACCCCAATTGAGCAGTTGGCCAGATAGAAACGTTTCTGGAGCCCCCTCTACCTGCGATTCTAACAGCCGGGAGATGATGGCGGTCATGTAACCCGCTGCTGAAGCAAATCACATGACTGCAGCCACCTTTAAAGTTCTCAATCAACAAAATTTAAATTTGCTCAACCATACGCAGAGACCAAATAAATACAGGTATTTTTTTTAAATGGAAGAAATAAACTGCAATAAAACAGTTTTTCATTTTTGAAAGGTCCGTACAATCGTCCGATGTTTAAAATAACTTTGATCAGAAGTTATGGGTCTGCAGAAGCCCTCTTATGGGATGTGACCAACATTTAAATGAATGGTATTTATTGAGCTATAACTCATTGTCATAATAATGTAATGAGATATTATGTATTTTAATCAATCTGGTGCTTCAGGGGTTAAAAAAATACAACTTGGGTTTAAAAATGCAATATATTGGGTTGTGACAGGTCTGCCATGTTGCACTGTGCTGTAGCAAGTACATGCAGTCCGTCGCGGGTGCCCATAGTGGGCGCGCAACGGCTGACGGCACGCGGTCTCTGCTAGTCAAAGGATTTTTACTTCTTCAACGATCGCCGTGTGATGTCAGCGGCACGTGAGTGGTTCAGTCAATGAGGGTGAACCGCACAAGGCCACGCCTACGCCACACCCCCGGTCACCCTCTCGTCTCCTGCACCAGAGTGCAGGAAACGCTATAGGGACGGCGACGGCTGACGGCACGCGGTCGCGTCGCCGTAGGCCTAACTATAAACGCAGCCTTACTCTGCAGGGGGTTTATGGATGGCCAAGGGCGTGGCTACGAAAGTATTGAACATGAGTGACTTTATTAAAAATTAGAATATCATGTGACATCCTCTGCTGAACAGGCTAAAACTTGCATGTGTGTACCCGTGGAGTCACACATTATAATTACAGACACGTCAAGTCTAGCAGGTACTAAAAGAAAGATATTAATTTGTCTCTTAAATTTAGGATTAAGATGATCATATTTAGTCTCATTGTGTCCGCCATGAGTGCCTGAATGTATTGATGTGACTCACGTGTGTGTGTGTGTAAGTATTAGTTAAGGGAAGTTATGAGTACATTTAGATATGGAGACAAGATTCAAACGTCACTCTGTCATAAAACTGTCAATATAAAAGCCGATTTACGACAGGGGCTGGGTTTATATGGTTTATATGGGAAGAAAGAATATTTAAGACTGAGCAAAGATTATGAAAATCAAATTCTACCAGAGGAGTGTTTTGGATAAAACACGTAGATCTCATTCTGAACCAGTGGCCTCTCTTGGGAAAATCTATGGCATTTGGTAATGTATAGGTTTTCTTTTATGTTTATCATTTTATTTTAAAAAGCTGTTCTGCATTTAATTGTAACTGTATGTTTCTTGCAATCCTTTTTTCTGTAACCGAATCACTGTATTTTTATATATATTAAAACATTTAATAAGTAATGCTTTGGGCTCTAAGTGAACTGTTGCACGCTCTGGAGAGTATTTACATTTTCGGACCCATTTTGCTACAACCGATTGTGTTAAAGTGCATAGTTTATTATAGAAAAAACAGGGACCCGGGGACCTCGCAAATATTAATTTGACATCTCTTATTTGCAAACCCCAGGTGGAGGCAGTGGATTGATAAAATTTGCAATTGATTAGGGGTAGACACACTTGCTTAAAGAAGCATATGAGTAGCACAGTGGCTAATAATATACACGATACATAAAGCTTGGCCCCCGGCAGATGCACTTACCAGAATGCCCTCCTACTGTCTCTGTAGGTTCTTCCTAGCTAGAAATTAGATTGTAAGCTCTTCGGAGCAGGGACTCCTCTTCTGAAATGTTACTTTTATGTCTGAAGCACTTATTCCCATGATCTGTTATTTTTATTATTTGTTATTTAGATGATCGTATTACTACTGTGAAGCGCTATTAATGGCGCTATATAAAGACAAATACATACAATATTAACTCACTGGAGGTACCTTTCACAGGCAAAAGGTGAGTTGGCTAGAGTAGCCGTGTGTATTAACCCTGGTTGCATATCTAAGTCACGTGCTCACTTGTGTGCCGTTTGTGATGGTGGTATATTGGGACGGATTTAGGGGAGATATAACTCATTTGAGGGACCTTTGCGAAGGTGAAGATTGGGGCAGCTTACGGGCTGTGTATTAACCCTTGTCCTGTAGAGGAGATATTGTCCCTTTGACGGACTTCTGCGGAGGTGAAAAGTGGGAGCGCTTGCGGGCGTCCCTTGTCCAGTATGCAGGTCATGTGTTCGCAGGGTGCCGTACGCGACACTCATCACACTCTGCGGTGTGGAGTAAAGTGTTGTTCTCTAGTATTTGTTCAACACAGACTCAAATGCTATATAAAAAATAATTGAAATCAATAATACAGTGGAAATGTTGCGATCTTTAAAGCCAGTAACATTACCACTGCATTATTGATTTAAAAATTTTGATCATACCCAGTATGATCCCATCAGCTCTGCTTTTGAACTTGGACAAATCACTAGTATTATTATTTATTTGTAAGGCGCCAACATATTCCACAGCGCGGTACAAGGAGGGTACAGAGATTGGATAATTACATAAACAGAGTTACATACAAGGACAGATAAGGACAAACATGCACCCACAGATACAAAGAGGTAATGAGGGCCCTGCTCATGAGAGATTACCGTCCAGAGGGAATGAGGAACAATGTTGAAATAAAAGGTAAAGTGGCTGCTCATTGTTGGATGGAGTGTATCTCAGGTTGGAGCATGGTCCGACCCCACAGCTGATCCCATTAAGGTTGGAGGGTGAGGATGTTAGTGTGTTACATAATATGGAGATTGGTTCAGCCTCACGACTAGTCCCAATGGGGCTGGAAGGGGGTTCGATGTTAGAAGAGATAGGCTTCCTTGAAAAGGTGAGTTTTCAGGGAGTTTTAACGTGTCTGAAATCTGGGAAACAGTCTGATGGTGCGTGGTAGGGAATTCCAGAGAGAGGGGGCAGCATGGGTGAAGTCCTGTAGGCATAGCTACCTACACCTCAGGCACTTAAAAATAGGCTGCAAGATCTGTGAAGCCCAGTGTACAAAGCTGAGTACTGTAGTTCTATAACAGAAAAGGTATACATTTATCCTAGCAGCGCTGCACTCTATACAGTGATGTAGAGATATTTTTCAGGCACATGTCTATACTCCGCAGAGCTAGCAATCACATTTTCAATGCCTTAGGTACCGGTAGATAAAGTACCAAGCCCAAAAGTCACAAGGAAATGCCAAAGGGAATTGAACCTAGCTCACCCACTACAAAGGCAGTGCACATACCACTAGATCAGCCTCTCAAGTAGAACACTTTTCTGATAATAAACATTCTAGTTGTTGTTGTTGTTGTTTATCATGCTGAAGGTGGTTTTGAAGCATCTGACCATCAGTCTTCTAAATTCTGTGACAGAGTAACATTAAAAATAAATACACTTAAAGCAGTGTTATCCGTGATTTTACCAACCAGAAAGTTTTAGTATCTGGAATGTTTTATATATCCATATACAAATTTTCAATGTAGCCAGCAGAATCCATGCCAAAGCTATCCGGCACTTCCGATCAGTATTTCCGAATGCAGTCGGATGGTTTTGACAGCATTACAGTATTACTACTACTTGATTGGCGAGTACCTGTAGACAAGGGGTACTCGCCAATCAAAGGCCACCAACAGGTCAAGTTTTCAGGATATCCCGGCTTCAGCACTGATGGGTCAATCAATGGCTCAGTCATTGACTGAGCCATTGATTGAATCACCTGTGCTGAAGCAGGGAAATCCTGAAAACCTGACCAGTTGGTGGCCTTTGAGGACTGGAGTTGGCTACCCCTGCTGTATACTATTTTATACGTTATAATTCTTTGAGATTTGTACTATGATATGGTATAACACTTCGTTAACCGGAATTTTTGCTTGTCCGGCATATGCCGGATAACCAAGCTTTTGCTATACATCCAAAATAGTCACATTTTACAAATGGAAACTGAGCTATTTTTGATTATGACAGAATAGGTCTTTGGAATTAATTTTCAGATAAACAAATGTAAGCTGTCCCCAGGAGCTCGAGTTGCTTGTGTGTGTCCACAATTAAATCAATACTTCTCATGCAGAAAAGAGTGTGCCAAACACTACCACTCTGAAAAACAAACAAGGGTTTTGAGGCCTGATTTAATATGGTGTGATGGCAGAACAAGCTTTTATACATCCAGGCAATTAAGAAAAACTTGCATCAAAATGCTTCCATGTAAGATGACAACTTTGTGTTTAATATTTCAAGAAAGGTCGACATATTGCAACAACCATCAAACTGAATTATACGTGGTAATGGACTTCTTGGCTGTCCTCTGTGTTGCAATGGTTGGTATTCTGCATGTCTCTGCTGTCCAACTGACCATTAGGTAGCAGCAGGAGGTGTGTTTGAGCAGAGTGTAACTAATATAAAGTTTTCATTTTTGACCGGGTTTTTTTTCACAGTGATGTATCTGCGGGTAGATATGCCTGTGATGCTACAGTACATAACACATTGTATCTTCCAAGTCATCTATGGAGAGTTACAAGTTAGGTGAAATCACATTCATATTTATGAAACTTGGAACTTTCTTGTACCATAAATGATAATACATATATTATATATTCTGGATTACATATTAAATGTCTTTAAGATCCAGGGATGTTGCATGTAAGGAATCCTCTTATTGCATAATAGTTAAGTGTCAGTAAACCTGTTTGTCCTTCAAAAATCCCTTATTTATATGGTCCTATTACAAACAACTAGTATGTGTCCGCGACTATGTTTCTATGTAGATTTCACACTTGTCTCTAATGTCATTTAGACTTACAGCAGGGGGAATTGTCCCCTTTTGCACTGGGGAATAAAGTCACACAGAGAATACAAACAGATTCACAAATCCATTTTAAAAGAAAGAAAAAAAAAATCAATCCACAAAAATTAGATCAACTTTTGTGTCACAAGCAAACCTGGCACAAAATAATTAATGCCACGGCTCAAACTGTAACTTACCTGCACCTGTCCCTCACAGGAGAAATGACTGCGGCTTTGAATAACTGCCAGAAGTAGAGCTGTCCATCACCATTCTGCCCCCAAGTCTCGCTATACAAGGCATTGTGGGACATCACTTGAGGAGTTGGAGCAGTGATTGACAGCTCTGATTCTGATATGGTTCTTTGGCAGCCCTGTTCTTTTCAGCACCGCTCGCTATCCCCAATTTTCAGGCCCCGGTTAATGCCCTCATGTTTGGAGCTTACCTAAAGGTTTTGGCTGATTTAGCACTAAAGTGATGTGTAATTGGTTAAAAATAGGTGATACGTTTAACTGGCAATTTTTATATCATCTTGGTATCGAGATAATCCTGGCAGTTTTTACAATGTTCATCTAATCTGCGTCTGTGATGATATTAATAATAATAATATTAACAATAATTCTGAGGAACGTACTTTAAGAAATATCATCTTGCCCTTTCCAACACGTTGAAAACCTTCGGCTTCGTTTAGAAGATACAGTGTAAGCATTTCAAATTCAAGTGTCCGAGAAGTTAAAATGGAGCTCTCTTTGGAGCCCATTGAAGAGTATAAATTACTGTGGTAACGTTACAAGCTACAGATTAATAATTATTTTTACACTAGAGGGAAAAAAAGGGAAAAAAATAGGACCTGCTTAGTGGGCAAAGATACCAACATTGTGAGTTAAACTCATATTGGCTTCCAGGTGGGATTGCTAGGTTAAGCCCTCGTGGGCCCCATGACGTTGCTACCATGTTGTGGGGTCTGGCCCTCCAGAGGCCCCATGACCTAGTAGCTATGTCATATGCTATTTGCTCATGTTCTAGGGGAGATTGAGTTCTGCGCTGAACACGATATTGGCCGACTGAGCAGGAAGCAAAGAGTACTCCTCTTTTGTTCTGTCATCAGTGACACTGCAATCCCATGATCGCAAAGTGCCGGGGGGGGGGGGGGAGGGGGCTGTGGCCCTCTGGTGTTGCGGCCCCTCCGGCACACAAAGGGTTAAATCTAGGTGATTGGGACGTTTTTTGTTTGTTTTGTTTTTTTAATCACCTGATGTCTCCCACGCAACCAAATGTTTTGAAGAGCAAATACGATCTTCATCTAGATTTTTATTTTGTTGAAGTCCCACGGGCAAAGTACCGCCTCTCTTGGTTATTGCTTTGAGAAGTAATCATGATACCATCATTTAAAACCAGTTGTCAGACAATGAGTAAAATAATAGAGTGAATTACAGCTTTCCAGTTGAAAAGGAAAATGTATTCGTTTTTTATATGGCACAAATAAATGATAGTTTAACTTGCAGGGCAAATACATATTTTTATATAAGGATGATACTGTCCACGATATGTCTGTAAACTGAATGTATAACCTCTGTTAATTTAATTTAACCCCCTGTAACTTATGTTCCTTCCTTATAGACTGTAAGCTTCTTGGGGCAAGGCCTCCTTACCTACTGTAATAATGTAAGTTTGTTTGTTATTTTACTGTTTTTCATCCTCCAATTCTATTGTACAACGCTATGGAATATGTTGGCGTGTTATAAAGGATAATAATAATAATATATACAATGGCAAGCTGTGTTCTTCTATTTTTATCTGGAAAGCAGGTCTGTGCCTCTACCTGCATGAGTGTTGACAAAAGCCAAAACGGATTGCAACGTTAGAACCAACATTTGCTGCTCCAATTCCTTCTTCCACATTCAGACTTTTTCACTGTATAGCCAATGTTAAATACAACCTTAGTGTGTACGGATTAAAAAGCACATGGGCGCATACAGTATACATATTCGTTCTCACTGGAACACAGACCTTGAGCTTTAAAACAAGAACGGAGACAGCTGGAAGATTTACATAATACTTTTTTTTAATTATAATTATCTTTTTTTAAACCTTTCCTATTACAAGTTTTTAAAACACATAAGGTGGACTCTCACCAACTTTTTTCAAATGTGGACAAAATATGAAAACAAAGGATTCACTTTCTATGGGACCTAATCAATATAGTGAGAAGCTGGAAAACACACAGTTAACAACTGAGTGACTTCCATTCAAGTTAATATAAGATTACTGCATGGTTAACTGAATTACTACACCGCTTACTACACGTCCAAGGCCCCAATTCAATAGGTTTTAGGAACATCTTCTTTAACTTGTGGAAGATTTCAGCTGCCTTCATTTAAAGAGGCAATCCAAGCAGGCAAAATGTATTGCATTTAAAAAATATATTTTTAGCCTATGATTGAAGCAGGGGGTCTCCGAAGCTGAACCCCATTAATTTCAGCTCTGTGCACCTCCTGCTTCCGGAGATACTTACCTCCGCAGGGAATGCAGAAGCCGCTCTGGCTTGCTAGCAGAATCACAGAATTGCTGCTTTTCACAGCTCCCGCGGCCTGCGGGCCAAAAGGAAGCCATGACGTCATCCGGTGCGGCTTCCTATTCACACACGACGCGGGAGCTTTAAAAAGCAGACCAATAACGGCACCCCCTTTCGAGGCAGGTATCTCAGGAAGCAGGGGGTCCCCTGGAACTGAAATTAATGAGGTTCACCTCCGGAGACCACCTGCTTCAATCATAGGTAGAAAAAAAAATTAAACATATATATATTTTTTAATTACCCACTTGGTTTTGTCCTTCAAATGGTAGTGAAATGTTCCGGACCACGGAGGCGACAGCTTCTTAACATACGAAATAAGGGTCTCAGTGACTGATGGGTCAAGCAACACATCTCTTCTGACAAACAGTAGTTACACAATAAAAAAAAATACATTATTTCATTTTCCATTCCATCACTGCTGGAAGAACCAGCAAAACACTGCAAGGGTCCGAGTCTGGCCACTTTAGTGCGTGAATGCAATATTGAGAAAGAAATAAAAAATGGGAAAAACATAGGCACCATTTTTGAAGCATACTGTACGTTGAAAGCCTTCTCTGCTAGAAATATGAAGAGTACTTGAGAGTAGAGATGGGCAAATGTCTCTCCAAAGTTTGATTCTGCCACAAAATAAAACAATGGGGTTTTTTCCGCACGTTTGCAAAATTACAAAAGTAAAAAAAAAAAGCGTGTTTTTTTTTTAAACAAAAATTCGAGAAAACAGTTCAAACAGGAGCAAAATTCTCTAATTAAAAAAGTTAAAGACAATTTCCTTAATGAAAACTGTAAATAGGGGTAAATGTTAACAATTGTGCCACTAAAAAGGCCTACTAACTTTTTAAAATAGATTCTCTTGTGAAGTTGGACAATTATTCTAGAAATGTGTGGTTTAAAAGTACAATCAAATTTTGGTAAGTTCGTGCATCTCTACTTGACTGTTAAATAAACTTACAGATGGGTTAATACCCCCCCGGGATATTTTGGAGGAAGCGGTCGTTATACTCCGGCTCTTTTCACCTTTAAGTCAGTAATACAACACATTTCCCATGTAATTTTTTAAAACTTTTATAGCAGCTATTAGTCTAATCACCTGTTACAAAGTCACTGCTATACAATACAACACTATGGCATTCAGTTACCATCAGCTAGTATAGAACAAGACTATTCAGGCTGTTAACCCAAAACCTAAATGAGTTTTTAACAATCAGAGGACTCTGGCCGTAGAAGTATCTACAAACTCAGCCCACTGCCTGAACCTTCTAAAGTATTTGTGCTTAGGGCAACTTAGGGGTTGGTTCAACATATTCTCAAGCAGCCAATTGCACTATTTTGAGCAGAAAACTGTTGTCCAGTCAATGGCAGTTTTCAGCCAATCGCAATTCATTCGGTCGTTTTGGAGCATGTTGAATCCTATTAATCACGGAGCAAAAATAGACTCTCGTTGTTGCTTTTATCTGCCACTAATGTGCGAGCCATTTTAATTCCTTCAGAATGGAAAGAACAACTGGAAAATATCTCCTTGTTCCAGATATATTGATGCGCTATTACGTCTCTAGTATCAGCAATTGATATTAGGGGAGCTCCTGTTATTACTGCTCTGCTTCAACTAGTCTTTCAGAAATTATCACTAGATGCTTTTGATCTCTACACTTAATGAAGGACTGTTATTTAAAATGTAATACCTTAAAGCAAGGTTATGCATACTTATTATTGCTAATAAAAGTGGATTAAAGATCCCCTCCCTATATGGTAATGTTCTATGATTTATTACACAAGTACCATTGTATAAAACACAGCAGTAAAACCTGTGCATTCACTTTAAAGCCCTGTCCACACTGCAGCTTTTTAGATTTACCTGAGGTCTACAGATACTTGTAAAAGGGTCCAGATGCAGAGCAAACATATTAGGTGTTTTTACTTTTAACCTCATCCCTACCGGAGATGACCTGCAATCTGTTGAACTTTCCTGGCCAAACATTTATAAAGACCTTCACTGACAAATAACACTACATTGAGCAGCAGAAATAAAAAAGGAAGAGATTTTTAGTTGACAATTTTTTAGGGGAAGAAAGGGATAGTATGGAAGAGTTGGACAGTGAAGTATTTACAATATGGGCTGCGTAAAAACGTCTGTTTCCTTGATTTGTAATGCAAGAAGAAATTGAAGAGCTGGATATGCTGCAGATAATAGTAAGTAGACTGATCATATTTCACTTCCAGGTAATGCTAACTTGAGCTAAACCAAATCTAAAGTGCATCTTACCCTAATAGCAGCACAGAGACTGACTTTAGACTGGTTTACGCCGACTGGTTCAGCCTACTCCAATATGTGACACCCAACCCGGGTGAAAGGGCGGAATGAGACATTTGGTCGCGGCTATCAAATCTCTGTCTGCGTTTTGCTGCTGAGGGACACTTCGCCACAGCCACTCCACCGCTGGGCACTCAGCCACCGGCCGTTTCGTCAATACGGTAAGTTCATTTAGCAGTTAGGGTAGGTTAAAGATAGGGTTTTAGGGTAAGGGGTGAGGTTTTTAATTTAGTGGATTAGGGAAAAGTGTTATTTAGGGTAATGGTTTAGGGTAAGGGATTAACGCGTTTAGAGTAGGGGGTAGCGTTAGTATTAGGGATTAAGATTAGGAGTTTTTAGGGTAAGGTTAGGGGCTTACCTTGGCGAGAAGTAGGCGGCAGAGAGATGTATCTGTGGCAAGGAGAGATTGGCAGCTAAATGCCGGGGGCAATTTGGTTGCGGCAAAAGAGCAGCAACCAAATGTGCTAGACCGTGAAAGGGGACAACTAGAAATTAGTAACCATCTACCACCCCAACATAAAACAGGAATAATGTTTTCCCGTGGTGTGACCTGAGGAAAAGTATTCACCTGATCTTAAAATGACCACGGATAGGATCGATGACTCGTGGTTTTGTATGTCTCATTCCTTCAAGAGCTCAGTGCAGTTCCCAAGGCTAAAAATGTATATTGAAGATTTAAATCAGGAATTGACCGAGCCTGTTCCCAGCCGAGTAACCAGAATCAGATGGTCACACTATTTTCAGCTGTTATGCTCTGACTGCATTATCCTTTAAGGTAAGGAAAAATATCCAGATACTTTGTAATGGCAAATACTTTATACGTAAACCTCCAATTACAAATGACTGAATCTATGCAATGCAGAGATTGCGTGCAACACGCAATGTATCTATATCTGATTATCAAAGATTTTTTTCCTAGATAAATATCTTTAAAATACAACCGCACAAGAATGATTTTTACCCAATAATACCTCCCCCTTGTTTTATCTCTTTTGTATACATGTCAACCGATCCCCGTGTCTGGACCCAGATTTTACCCACTGTGGTGCTTACTTAACCTCTTTTCTGCCAGGGGGGGCTTTGTACTGCTTTTGCAGGCCCCTCTGACAGCAAATAGCTTAACAAAAGAAATGATTTATGAGAAGAGCTTGAAAACCTTGAATGGATCTACAGTCAGTAATATGGAGTTTGATTGACAACAATGCCTTCAATGCAGGAAGGACTGCAGAACTCGCATTGCTGTGCTTTTCCATTCAGCAGTGAATGGAATTACTGGTAGATATCTGTGCTCATAAAACGTTACCACAGAACACATAATATTCTTCACAATACAGTATGATTCTTTTTTTTTTTTTTTATATTATGTGCAAACTGGAGTGCACAAAAGAATGGCAACAGCAGCAAGCTGCATATACTGTACTACACTTTGATTACTAAATAAATGTATATACAGTAGCAGGAGTGTATTCCGTTGAGCTGCTTCTATTTTTTGCATGGGTGTTGCTATCGCCAATTGTTCTGAAAAAAGGTCAGTGTTGCTAATCCTGGAAGAAGCCACTGCTACAGTAGGTTCCTCTCACAAACGGAAGAGATTTGCGTGAAGTCTCTCTATGGTAAAGATTTCCAAGCCTCTCCTTCGGAAACAGAGCCACATCTGTTTTAGGAGTAACCAAGGAATATGCAAACACATTTGATTGCATCTATTACACTAATTAAATATTTGACTAACCAAAAAGCCTGAGAATAGGTTTGGAAACCTCGTCCTATAGGATATATTGAAACACAGCTTCTCTGTTTTCTTAATAGGTGAAAAGATGTTTTGCCTGGCTACCTCTTTAGGCATGTCCCAGTCACATTAAGGCTAAGAACTCCAAAAGTCTACCAAAAACAGAAAATGGTGAAAATACATCATTACGAATTGAGGGGTCCTTTTTGTGGGCTATTGCCACTTCTAGCTTATAAGTAATACAAAAAAAAAATATTTTGAAAAAACAGCACACACTGTTACAGATTATTAACACATCTGAATTGATGCTCCTGAAACACACATATCCTTCAGATCTGACGGTGTAGGTGGATTCACTGCCTTTAGTCTCTACACAATTTACTGGCATTCAATTACAAACTTCTATAAAATGAATTTTCAAAAACCTGATAAAGCAGTTCCTATAAACAGGAATTTGATCACCTTCAGATTATGCAATATGTTTTTTGCCAAGGTTGCTGTTACATAGCAATAGCCTATTCAGTAACACAAGCTTTGCAATTAACAGTGATCTTTTTCTTAGCCTCAGTAGGGGGAAAGCATTTTGGAGGGTGGTAAAAAAAATGTCTTTACTGTGAGGAATGATATTTCTGTAGAATATCTGGGTTAATTAGCTACTCCTTACCAAACTGCCACCTTTTCTCTGATACGGTGCCCCATGCAATTGTATGACTCATCTCCAACAGAGAACTGTACAATTTCTATGCTCTTTGTATGTCCTTTCTGATCAGTTTATTCTTTCCTGCCTTTATTAGAAATCATAATCTAGACTTTGTAGCCACAATGAGATGCCAAAATACATTTCTGTAGAGGTCACAGAAAAAGCAGCATCATGGGGCCTGTGCGGATATGCTCTTGATTCATGATTGTTTTTCTGCTGCTTTTAGATAGAGCATGAGTTAGCACGTTTTCGAGGTTTGGGGTCCCGATCATCCTTATCTTTTGAACACATACATGGTGAACAAATAGTTTCTGACAGTCTCCTGAGACCAAGGCGGAAAACACTGTTGGATAAGCTGTAGATAACACAGTTACAGAAACTATTGCTTATAGCCAACCAGGTAGTTAGGAAGGATAGGGCAGGATTCTCCAGTGTCCGCCAGCTTTCCAACAAAAAGTAAATGATGTAGGGGAGCCATAACATGTAGAAAACGCTGGTTATCCGGAACAAAACCATGGCATAGCGCCGATCAGGGCTGTGACCTGGCCCAGCCTCACCAGCTGATTCAGCTTCGTGGCTGGGAAAGCGTGCCCGGCGATCGCTCATTTCTTTGGTGTGCTGCCGACAGATGCGGAAGATGTGAAAGTAGGTAAAACATATAACCAGAGCTGCCGGAGCATAGAGCAGGCACACAATGAAGCCAGTGAAGTAGGCACTGGTATGCCAGGAGGTGGCACACCACTCGAAGATGTCACCATGGTAGCCAGGTTTGCCCCAGCCAAAAAAAGATGGCAGGAAGATCAAACATGAATAGATCCAAATGAGGATGATGCAGAGGCGCAGTCGGCATGGTGTTACCAGCTGGTTGTAGGAAAGGGGTTTGGTGATTGCCAGGTATCGATCCACACTGATAAAAGCTAAACAAGCCATGGAGACACTCTTCAGCACAGAAATTATGTAGCCAAAAACCTGGCATGTCAGGGATTCATGGACACCTGTTGAGTAATGAAGCAGGGATAGAGTGGGTACCAAGCAACTCACACCCACCAATAAGTCTGCATATGCCATGGTCTGGATGAAGTAACTGGTAGTGTAGTGGTGCAGTAGAGGAGCGCAGTGAAAGACAAAGATGACAGTCAGGTTACCGGTAATTATCAGGAAGGTTAGCAGCACAATAATTGTGGTTTCCAGTATGCATATGTCCACTGAATTGTAGTGCCCAAAACCCAGTGGGCAGGGGTAATGCTCAGATGTATTCAAGAAGACTCCACTCGTGTTCTCTGTCCTCAAGTCAATCCATTGTGACTGGTTCATGGTCTGAACGGTTGGTCAACTGATAAGGGATTACAAAACACTGCAGCAAAGAGCAGGCAGACAGGGCCCACCTTAAAATGGGGTAAGCAATCCTCAACTTCTGAGCCTCCTGACCTCTTTTGGCAAGTTCTTCCATCAGTGAGACTGGCTCTCACAGTCCCTCATGTCTGTTCCAAAAACCAGTGTCGGTTTCAAATACTTGCTCACCTTTGCTTTTCAAACAAAGGAGGAAGAGAAGAAAAAAATAACACAGCATGCAGGAGAGAATTGGCTGAACAAAATAAAAAAAGGTCGTCGGTCGGGTCCCTCTGGCTCTCTGTATCCATTCTTAACCAGCACAAAGCAGGGCTGCTAAAGAGGACAGATTCTGTATCCTGCACCATGGATGAAGAAAACTAAAAATAAGAAAATAAAAACAGGGAAAAGGAGAGAGAGAGAAAACCCTGATGAAAAAAAACGGTTTCTGTGGATGGTGTTCTTTTTTTTATTCTTAAAGGGGGCAGGGTGGTTGCTGTATTCCCCTGAGATGGTTTATCTTTAGGCTATAACATTTAAATAAGAGGGAGGGGAAGTCAAGAGGCATCTTAAAATATCTCAGTATCTTGGGCCCGAGTAGCTGAAAGCAGGGAATTTAACAGCTCATTCCATTCTCAAGATGCCCTTGCCGAGAAAAATAAATAAAAGGTAAAAGGTAGGGAATGAAGACCGGGCTGCATTTACTAAACTTGATTTAGGGAGCTATTTTTAAGTTAACCTACATCGGTTTAAATGCTGTGGGCAGCTTTCACACATCTGTTATAAATTAATTTTCACCTACAAATGAATAATCTCTTTACTGCTCAAGGGATGGCAAGTTACTTCAAAACAATGCATTTATGTCTCTGATTGCAGCAAAAGAAACAAACACTAAAAAGACAGATTCAGAGGGGGATATTTTTGTGTCATTATAAATTACTTTAACAAAAGGGAGGAGAAGCAAGGGAAATGTAAAAAAAAAAACTCTATTCTAAACATTTCTTAACATATGGGGCTTAAATAATCTTTATTGAGCAACGTTTGTCAACGTACAGTATGTAAAATCTCACAAACACAACCAATATATCTGCCTTTAAAGAAGGAACAGACTGATTCTTCTATCACAAGGTATAGCTTATATTTATCCTGACAGGGAATATCTAAATCTTAATTTCACTCTCACCTTGAAAGTAAACCATCCACCTTGACGGCATAACCCAGAAACAAACCCACAATAGTTATTTAGAATGGAAAACTTGAAATATCCTCTGTGAAACTGCTCAGGTGCGATATTCACAGGATTAGTCGCCATGGGTGAAGCTCTTTGCTTTGTTTTCTTTTGAAATCACATTTTATGTGGTTGGGTTTGCAAATTGATAAATTAGCATTTCTATTTACCTCTTTAGAGCTAACGCTTCCAATCCTTCCCTGCACTGTAGGTTTTAGAAGGCTGAACTCATGCAGGGAAATTAGTGTTTCAAGAGTTATCAAGCCTAAGTGGTTATGTGAAATCTTTTAGCAAAGGACATACACATTCCAACAAGATTGTTTAAAAAGACAGACTGATTTACGTAGAAATCCATACACCCTGCTACAGACAAACAGAGTCATTCCAAATAAAAGGATATCCAAGGTCATTGATATTCTCAGTTCGTGGGGTAAACTTAGGCTGCTATTCACTGAGGAAAAAGCCCCTATCTTTTTTTGGTAAATAAATGCAAACTGTCTGTATCCGAGATATGTTAAGGAGGGGCTTGCAGCACTTGTGATATCTACTAAAGGAATGTTTGCCACAGCAAAAGAGCATCGACAGTTTCCCATTAAGCATTCCCCTCTGTCTCATCATTTTCCCTAAGTTTCTTTCTTTAGGCACAATGCAGGAAAGGAGTTCTGTCTCTATCCCTCTCCTGGTTTCAAATTATCCAACGAGCCCTGCTGGCTTTTCTATTCCCCCCTCCACTCCTATGAACTACAAAGCTTTACCCTCTGCCACAACCTCCACCGTTCTCCTCCACGCCTTTCATTACAGTTATTAAATACAATGTTTCTCACCTAGGCTGCCTGCTACCAGCTGAGCTGTCAGATTGGTACTGAAGTCCTGTTATTGAGATGCTGTTTGCGCGGAGGCTGTCGCTATTTCTCACATTCTCGCTCTCCCTTTCGTTCTCACTCTTGGTATTATTACAGCTTGCACCTGAGCCCCTGCTCCTCCCCCTCCCTCCTCCTCCTCCTTTCCTCCCATCTTCTCTCCACCCCCTCTCCCCTGCATAGGCTGATGCAGAACTCAACATCAGAAAGGTGACTCTGTCTTTCTGTCCCAATCAACAGCACAGCCAATGGCCACTGCCGGCAAGAATGGTCACTAGGTAACAGTTGCCAAGACACACACACACAATGTACACACATACACACGCAGTCTTATTGCAACAAACATGACAAACTAAGGCAAAAATTAGGTATTCCTCCAAATTCACTGATGGCATTTTACAGCCCCCTGACCTTTCAGATGCGTGAAGCACTCCAGTAGATGTGTCACCGTCTGAGAACCCACTTCATCTATATTGCCACAACTTCTCAAATGGATGGTTTGTAATAACAGAGCATACGAAATATGTACCACAAAAGTAGCTTTCAGAGGTTTGGAAGACTCACTGTTTCAGTGAAGCCTAACACAACACAGCCCTAGCCCTTGGGTAATGTGTATACCATTCAACCAAAGGCACAGAACACAATTTCACTACAAACAACACTAGCTGGAGCCAGTTAGCAGTAATGTGATCTCTGCCGTCACGGAAGGATGTATTAATTATTAATTAAAATAAAATAGCAGAGCTAAACATTGCAAAAAGAAGGCAACTTGATGTAGTTTCTAAAAAAAGAAATATGATATATGAGCTGTCAATGTAAGTAGAGGAAGATGCAGCTTGCAAGCATTGAATACAGTTACAGTATATACAAGGTAAGGCAGTTACGTTTCTCGCCTTTTCAGTACGTCTATCACTACACAGACTTATTTTAAGAGGCTCTGTGCTATTTTATTTCAGCTGAGAACGGTCATTTTATTCTGGCATGAAACCTAACATATAAATAAACTAGCTGATATACGCGGCGTTGCCCGGGATGTAATTTTGGGGGGGGCGGGCGACAGGGGAGGGCGGGCGACAGGGTTGGGCTTCCCCCCCCTTGACAGCTAGGTGGGTGACTGAGTTGATTGAGTGGGTGGTTGAGTAGACCTTGACTGGGTGGGTGGGTGACTGGGTGGGTGACTGAGTTGATTGATTGAGTGGGTGGGTGGGTGACTGAGTTGACCGGGTGGGTGACTGAGTTGACTGGGTGGGTGGATGACTGGGTGGGTGGGTGACTGGGTGGGTGACTGGGTGGGTGACTGAGTGGGTGAGTTGAGTGGGTGGGTGAGTTGACTGGGTGAGTGGGTGGGTGGGTGACTGGGTGAGTTGACTGGGTGAGTGGGTGGGTGTGTGGGTGACTGAGTGTGTGGGTGACTGAGTGGGTGGGTGGTTGGTTGACTGAGTGGGAGGGTGGGTGACTGAGTGGGTGGGTGGGTGACTGAGTGGGTGGTTGACTGGGTGGGTGAGTGACCGGGTGGGTGAGTGAGTGACAGGGTGGGTTTGGGTGAGTGAGTGACAGGGTGGGTGGGTGAGTGACAGGGTGGGTGAGTGACAGGGAGGGTGGGTGAGTGACAGGGAGGGTGGGTGGGTGACAGGGTGGGTGAGTGAGTGAAAGGGTGGGTAGGTGGGTGACAGGGTGGGTGGGTGAGTGACAGGGTGGGTGGGTGGGTGAGTGACAGGGTGGGTGGGTGAGTGACAGGGTGGGTGGGTGGGTGAGTGACAGGGTGGGTGGGTGGGTGAGTGACAGGGTGGGTGGGTGGGTGAGTGACATGAGTGACAGGGTGAGTGAGTGACAGGGTGGGTGAGTGACAGGGTGGGTGGGTGAGTGACAGGGTGGGTGGGTGAGTGACATTGAGTGACTTGAGTGAGTGACAGGGTGGGTGAGTGACATGAGTGACAGGGTGGGTGGGTGGGTGAGTGAGTGACAGGGTGGGTGGGTGGGTGAGTGACAGGGTGGGTGGGTGAGTGAGTGACAGGGTGGGTGGGTGAGTGACAGGGTGGGTGGGTGACAGTGTGGGTGGGTGGGTGAGTGACAGGGTGCGTGGGTGAGTGAGTGACAGGGTGGGTGGGTGAGTGAGTGACAGGGTGGGTGGGTGAGTGACAGGGTGGGTGGGTGGGTGACAGGGTGGGTGGGTGAGTGACATTGAGTGACAGGGTGGGTGGGTGAGTGACAGGGTGGGTGGGTGAGTGAGTGACAGGGTGGGTGAGTGAGTGACAGGGTGGGTGGGTGAGTGACAGGGTGGGTGGGTGAGTGACAGGTTGGGTGGGTGAGTGACTGGGTGGGTGTGACTGGGTGGGTGAGTGACTGGGTGGGTGGGTCGGCATCGGGAGGACAGTGAGCTGCCCAAGGAGCGTGAGCAGCTGCGCGTGTGCGTGCACCGCCAGGCCGCTGGACAGCTCGGAACACGCAGGTGACAGGGGGGCACCGGGGAAAGGGAGGGGGGACCGACACAGGGGGCAGTGGGGGGGGGGGTGACACCCGGGGTCAGGGGGGGCAATATCCGGTGGGGGTGATACCCGGGGGCAGGGGGACTCAGCGGGAGACTGAACAGGGGGGAGAGGGAGAAGAGAGTGGCCGGGCGGTGGTGCGAGGGTGGGTGTGATACCCGGGGGCAGGGGGACTCAGCGGGAGACAGGAGGGAGAGGGAGAAGAAGAGAGTGGCCAGGCGAGGCTGAGACGCTCCGGTGAGGAGGTGCTGTGCCTTGCACGGGAGAGGCGGAGAGAGCCGGAGGAGCGCTCTCGGGGATGGGGAGCTGGGGGAGCGGCCTATGTGAGGGGAGAGCCGCAGAGAGAGTGCTCTGTGTGGGAGGGGGGGGGGAGCGCCGGCGAAGGGTGAGAGCCGTGTGAAGGGAGCGGTGTGTGTGTGAGGTAGAGCGCCGGGGAAGGGTGAGAGTCGGGAGGATGTGAGAGCCGGGGAAGGGAGCGGCCTGTGGGAGGAGATAGCAGGAGAGAGCGTGTTCTGGGGGGCCAATGAGAGCCGTGGGGGGGCGGGACACAGGGGGGGGCAGACACACCGGCCAATGAGAACCGTGGGAGGGCGGGCGGGCGGACCGACGGACCAAGCAAATGGTCTCCAGACACTCTCAAACAAGATTTTTGATTATATAGATATAGATATGTCTGTTGTGACGAGTCATTTCAAGTCTCCCTAAAAAAGTCAAAATTATTCAGGAGACAGTAAAAGTTTTAAATAATTTTAATATTACTTATCTGATCATTAAAAAAAATTATGTTAATCGCCTTTCTTTAACCCATTCCATAAACCACTGCCTTTATTTCACTTTAGTCTTCAGGGGGACTGCCCCTCTAAATATCATTGCATGACTGAAATACCTATGTCAAGTGCTGATTTGAACCTTAAAAATGTGATGGCTACCAGCTAAAAATAAACAAACACAAACAATCACAGATTAGATCAAATCTAAAAACAAAATCCCTCTGAGAGAAAACAACAATGTTCAATATAATTTTATTCTTCTCATTAGTATATCCAATTAAAATATTTTTTAGAAGTGCTGAGCATGGTTTTAAAAAAATGAACAGTGGCGAATATCACTGCCTTGTTATATACTGTATGTATTCATGGTATACCTGGCAACCACAACACAATAGGATAAAAAGAAAAAAACGAAGAAAGGGCATTGTATGTTGTGCTGTGCATGACAAAGGAGGCACGTAGGTGGGGGATGAAAATGCCATTCATCCACATGAAAGACAGCGTATGCAGACTTCTGGGGCTAGTAAAAGAGCCCGACGCTCAGAGTCTGACACGGGTAACACAATCCATTTTAGAGGTGATTTTACTCAAACATAAGCTAGACATTCTATTTAGAATTTCTACCCTAATCTATAGTTAATCATATTTACCATTTTAAATGGAAGAATCTACAAGGCTCTCAGGTGCCATCTCCACGCCGCTTCTCTTAGCATGTCCTGTGATGGGTAATTTACATGGATAAAAGAGAGATATAAGGGTGGCTCATGTGTTCTGTAACATGATGGAACCTAATAAGGCCGCAAGAAAAATAATGTGCTACTCTTTTCTCCCCAGTCGGCTTTCCATTGCCTTGTACGTTCTGAGGAAGTGACTGGTATGCCATTGTGAGTCCTTGGCACGGGACTGTCCTGGGATTCACCCAGATCTGATATCCGGTGTTGTACTGCAATCGTGTGGTATCTGCCATTCAAGCCAATGGTAGATAACACGGGTTAGTGCTGCAATAGCTGATATTGGAGCTTCGGAAATCTCGGCCAATGTCTGCATATGTTTGTGTAATGTAAAATATTGTAATACATTGAAGCAAAAAAATGTATCTTGTCAGAAGAAACCTTTTTAAATGTGATCCACAGGAAATACTGTACTTACATAGCATTTTTCTCTTCTTAAGGGCTTTGGGAGTTTTCCTAAAGCAATTACAATACCACAATGAAGAGACTGAAATATTTATTATACAAGTTAGGAAATGTGTCCTAGGGGAGAGATAGGGGGTTACCTGTTTGCGATGGTGCCGATCGGGGCACTATTGCAAGTAAACTCCCATTGATTCGAGTGGGAGTTTCTGTGTGATAGTCCTCCGATCTTAACTACCACAGTGTGTTTTTCAGGTAAATCTCATTGAAGTGTGAGAATCAGATTCAACCATCAGTTCTAAAATTCCACGCAGCCCACAAATTGTAAGATGTGAAATTATCTGTTTTGTGTGATTTAATCATAAGGACAAAGAAGGGTTTAAGACGACACATAACATTCCTTTACCATTTAAAAACCAGAGGGGTTAGCAGTGCTTAGCAATATGTTGCTAACCCTTCAGGCAGCAAAAAAGCCTAAACCCAGAAATTGTCATTACATTGTCTTTTTAACCTTTAGATAAATATTCATGTAAGAACAGGTCCCCTTACACTGTGCAGTTTCTTAAATGGGTTTATAAAAATAAGTCCGGACAACAGCCCAGGACGTGGCCATAAATAAGATTTTTCTTATTCTGCTCTTCACAGTTGCGCTTTGAACCTAGATTTGAAAATCTATTAAACATATTTTAAATCTTGAAATGAAAATGTATTATATGGCTTGGTGTTTTTACATAATTACAACGGTACATGGATGTTTGCAGATACTTTTTACATAGCATGGACTGCATGAATCAATACATCTTAGAATTTCATGAAGTTGCCCTAATATACTGTAACAAAGGCAACCTAAAATAATCTGATGGCCACATACGCAGACCTCTTTAGTGTCATGAGACACTTTTCAGAGGAACAGCTCTATCTTTGTTAAAAGGTATAAAACCATTTCCATGTCATAAGCTGAACATGGGGAGACCCTTTGGGGCTTCATGTGTGCCTCGGACAATAGTTACCCAGTACTAAACGTAGAGAAAAATAAGGCCTCCCACCAATTCAACATAGTGATTATGAACACTGTAAACAATGCATTACAGGCATACCCCGCATTAACGTACATTAACGTACGCAATGGGACCGGAGCATGTATGTAAAGCGAAAATGTACTTAAAGTGAAGCACTACCTTTTTCCCACTTATCGATGCATGTACTGTACTGCAATCGTCATATACGTGCATAACTGATGTAAATAACATGTGTAACAGGCTCTTTAGCCTCCCCGCTTGCGCACAGCTTCGGTACAGGTAGGGAGCCGGTATTGCTTTTCAGGACGTGCTGACAGGCGCATACATGAGCTGCCGTTTGCCTATTGAGCGATATGTACTTACTCGCGAGTGTACTTAAAGTGAGTGTCCTTAAACCGGGGTATGCCTGAACTTGAAATGACATTGATGTATTGTTAGCAATTTGTCACCCCTGATCACTTTATTGAATACATCACCTTTGGGAGAAGGAATGGTAACATTTCTTAGTGGGTTTGCGTCCCAGTATCAGCTCCTTGTGACCTGAAATTGTAAGCTCTAAGTGACGGTAAAAATTGAATGCTCAGTGCTGTGCATACAACACTGTGTAAAAGTGCATGATTATACTGCATGGACAAGTTTTCCTACATATAGTCCAATGTTCAGAACACTACACGCCAAATAAGTTCTGAAAAAGTCTTGCTGCCGTGGAACCTGGGACACATTCCTCAGTGACATTGTTTAAAGTATTATACAAAATTAAAATTAAACAGATTGAGACATACGGCATAATCAAAGATGGTTGGTCATGCAGTACGTCAATCAAATCTGGTGTGAGCATAATTTTTCATGTTATAATTATGCACAGCCATAACGGCAAATGAAATAATTATTGCAACTCCTTTAACTTCCCCAATTACTAGAGCATAAAAAATAAATAAAATGAAAATGCTCACCGAATACACTTGCCAGCTCTAGTAGACGTTTTCTGCTCATAATCTTTTACTAAATACCAATTTACTTCCAGAAGCGTATAAAGAACCGAGATGGGGTCAGTGGGAGGCATTTAAACATAACAACAAAAAGGTTGGGGTTAAAGTGTGCCAAGAGTGGGGAGGGAGTTGGATTTTCCTTCTTCTGCCAAGTCGAAAATTACCAGTTTTATAAACTCTTAGCATTCAAAGAAAACGCTTCCAATTGCCTGGCCATTTGGCTGCTAATAGAATGCATTCAGCAGCTTCAGCATCTACTTGGCAGCTCTAAAAACCAATTAGTGTGTTGCACGGTTAATTCAGTTCCGTGTATTTCCATTCAGAGCCTATGTTTCCTGTGATTAAATAACTCTAAGCAGTAGCTTCTCCTGAGCGGAAGATATAGGGGCAGATTCATAGAGTGCTGGTACTGGTTAGCCTACCCGATCTGACGTTAACTCCCATTCAAGTCACCTGGAGTTAACGTTGGATCAGAGGCGCTAACCCCTACTGGAACTTGATGAATCTGCCCCATAGCCAAGACTTTTTTTTTCTTAAAGAAGCAGCAGCAGCAGCCCCCTTCCCCGAATCCTATATTTCTTATTGCTTTTGTAGGTGTTCAAAAATCAGGATTACCATAATAATGGAGACTACAATGGGCTCCAGGAAGAGCTCCATTTTTACATCCCGCATACTTAATATTTCAAACGTTTATATCTCCTGTACGGAGCATCAGATTAAAAAAATTAAATCAGTGTTCGAAAGGGCAAGTATGGGTCTCTTAAAATATGGCAAAATGGAAAGGAGGGGTGGGGGGGTTTACAGTCAGCACAAACTGGTGCTTTAAATGCATAAGTGGGGGAATTGTTTTTATTATTTTTTCCTAATGCATTTGAATTATTTAGACAGATTGGATCAACCTTAAAATAACATTTTCACATATTTGTTACATGTAAAAATAATTATTAATGTTTCAGATTCCTGTAATTTTACTCTTATCTGGTAACAAAAGGATAACTGGCAGGAATAAACAATTGAGCTGTAAACTTATCCCAAAGGACATCAAATAAAGAATGTAAAACCACTCCAGAGCTAGTGGTTGCAATAAAGGCATTGAAATGTAAAAAAAAACCCTTTAACACTACTGCATCAACACAGGAGCATGTTCTTGAATTTAGAATACGTTCTCTTGTATGTATGTATATCTTAATTTATATAGCGCTTCACAGCAGTTAACACATGACATAATAATATAAATAACAAATAATACAAATAACACATAAGAAGTGCTTCAGACAGAAAAGTAACATTTAGGAAAAGGAGTCCCTGCCCCGAAGAGCTTACAATCGAATTGGTAATTAGGAAGAACTTACAGAGACAGTAGGAAGGTGTTATGGTAAGTGCGTCTGCAAGGGGCCATGATTGATGTATGAGATGTATAGTACAGCCACAGTGCTACTCATATGCTTCGTTAAGAAGGTGGGTTTTAAGATGGCTCCTAAAGGTGGATAGACAGGGTGCTAGTTGGATATTGAATCATTTTTTTTCCTTTTTATGTCCAAACTTGAACAACTTGCGTACATTTTTGTAGCCGATACTTTTCAAATTCAGTCCCAATTAAGTGAATAGTATTCAATTCTAATTCAACATCCCCTAGGAAGTAGCTCATTGATCTTTGGTGGGCAACAGGCGGCCAACTGGGGCTTCACATGCAGCCGGCAACCTCTGGGCTGCTGGGGAGGCCATTCTCTCTCTCCCTCTCTCCCCAGTGCAGAGAGAGCAGAGAAGTTGCTGCTGTGGATCGCACTATCTCTCTGCTCCGCCGCGCATCAGGTAACGCATCAAGCAATGGCGACGTTTGGTGCCAATTTTGCCTCGATCATGTATAAATGGCACTCCAGAAGGTAAGTTTGTATTCACCTTCATAAAGGGCTTTTTATAGTCCGAAATGCGTTGGTGTTTTGTTTGTATTTTTTGATCCATTAAACAAGCTTTAATTTTTATTGTGGGATCGCACTCTTGTTATTTACTGGCTTTCCAGCACTGGATGTAGTGCTCCGTTTTTTCGTCCTTCTGATCAAGTCAATCTACAGATGGAGGCACACTTAACCCCTGGACTCACTTCTGATTGTGGACATTCATCTTATGTGAGTTTATTCCAGTTGGTCTACTTTTTCATTTGAATACTGAATTGATGTCATAGTATTGCTCCGTTGAATTTGATGTTTTACTAGTACTGGCAGGTGTTATTATTGTATCCTTACCACTGTGCTTTGTGGGATTATAATACACCAGTTATACATCTTTTTGGGACAATCATCTCTTCGGCACAGATATCTACTCAAGGGGTTAATTATTCCAATCATTCTTATTATGAATTTATCATCTTTAATGCTGTTTTTCCTACTATAGAGCACCATACAACATTTTTTTCGACTAATGACAATGGGCTGATAGATGATGCTAATGATAACTGCCCCGCTATTTGTGTGTGCTAGTATTTACCAGCTTGCTGACATTAAGCAGCTGACCGGAGGGGAGAAGTTCCTACTCGCAGCTGCAATGTCCTGTGTGTGTGTGTAAATATATATATACTATAATATAATATATATATATATATATATATATATATATATATATATATATATATATAATGAGCTGCAGTGGTTAGGTAGTGTAGTTACATGAACAGATGAACCAGCACACAAAGTAAAATAACTGAATGGTGATTTATTACCCAGTTCGACATTTCAGTCCCCAAAAGGTCCCATTGGGGACCAAAACGTCGATCTGGCTAATACATCACCATTAATTTTTTTTTTATTATTACTTTGAGTGTGCTGGTGTGTGCTGGTGTGTGTGTGTGTGCTGGTGTGTGCGTGCGTGCGTGCGTGTGTGTCCTGTCACAGACTTGCTTTTTTTTTTTGCTTGTGTCCTTTTCAGATCACCTTTTGGTAAACCTTTTACTCTTCTTGGGTGACTATTTCTTTTTATTGTTATGATTAAAAGTTATTTATTTCTTACATGAAAACAATTACACATTTCATATACAAGAACACACTTTTGTACGCTCCCAAAGTAGAGGACCACTTAGGAATTTGTATTTGCCATGGTTTTTTTTTTTACACTCTTCCGTACTCTGGTGCCATTGGTCTTCTGACACAACGACCACACAATTGCTTTGGGGGTAACGAGAACGTGGTGACGACCTGTTCCCTGTGGCATAAAGAGAAGTGGAGGGGGCTCCACTTCTCTTCCGATCCTTTAGTGAAAACATTCTTCCCCCCTCCCCTCCCCCGACTAAGGGTGAAATCCCCCATTACCACGCAGTCCTGCAGCACATTTCTCTTCAATGCATTGCAAGATACAGGCAGCAAAGCATTTGAACAAAAATGTATAAAATAAATTAACGGTAGTTCCTAGACACTGGTATGGTCTTTATCAAAATATATATGCATAAGGAATAATCATGTGTAGACAGACCATCTTTAAACTGAATTGGAGGTTTTCTAAGGAGAAAATATAAGCTTTATTTATTTACTTTTTAGTCATATGCTATTTTCAAAATTTTCTCTGAATGACTGGGCTGTGAGAACGTTTATCTAGAAAAAGGCACATTCCTGAAATGTCCTTTTTACAGAATTAGTACTTAAAATGCTGCCAACTTCCAACTGATGACACAGATGCAGAAAATGTATACAAATAAGCCTTTGTTGCAATCTGTGGCCTGCATTTTATCTTTAAACTACACCTACTGAAAAATTGGCCTCTGCTGTCAACTTACATGACTGTATGGTTTTCCATAGCCTGCACTCATGACTAATTCCCCCCACAACTATAAGCACTAACTCTTGGTCAGGCGCGGCCAGCCACTGCGCTTACTCCTCCTGCCCATTTCTGTAAGTCTGTTACCGTATTTCCTCGATTCTAAGACGCACCATTAATTTAATAAAATTTTTTTGGGGAAAAAGAAACGCAACATCTAATGTGCAGAAATATGTGTATGTGTATGTATGTATGTATGTATGTATGTATGTATATATATATATATATATATATATATATATATATATATATATATATATATATATATGTACAGTGGTTGACAAATCACCAAAAAATCTACTCGCCACATAAAAAATCTACTCGCCACCTAGTACCAAACGTGTGCTGCTTGGGCCAATATTTACTCGCCCGGGGGTTAAATCCACTCGCCCGGGGCGAGCAAATGTATAGGTTTGTCGAACACTGTGTATGTATATGTATACACTGTGACAGAAACCAGGGGATGGTAATAAATTCCATATATAGGGCTCCCAGGATACTGAACAGTTTCTATCCTGTTTGGCCTGGGAGTGCAGCCTTATAATACATGCACTCCATCCCACAGTTTGGCAAGCGCTGGAACTAAGGGATGAGAGATCAAGACCAGAGTTTGTCTGCTGCCTGATTTCTGTCACCTGTCATGCTAATTAGAAATCAGGTATTTAAGACTGATTTCCTGTTTCCTCTCCCCTCTCCACAAGAGCCTGGAGACAGGAAGGCTGCTGGAAGCAGAGAGGGGAAAAAGCCTCTCCCCAAACAGGTTAAATGTTTATGTTCCTTTTTGTCTAAAACTGAAAAGTACCTTGTTTTGTTGTTGGAAGTGGAAAAGCCACTTCCACCCTGAGTTAGGGAAAATCTAAGTTAAGTTATCGCTCAGGTGAGCAGCTTTTTGTTTTGATGTGTTTCTGTTGTATGCACCGTGGCAGTCTCAGTGCCTGGGACTGAATAAACCAGGCATAGCCTGCTTAAAGGAACAGCACGTGACGCCTCGTCATTTAACCTACCCTAAAAGACCGTGTTCTAACAGTCCCGGACAGACGGCGGAGCCCCGGAGTAAGCCGTTTGTCACAACACATATACATACACACATATACATGTGTATACATATATACATATACACATACATACAGCTCAACTGTGGTTATAGCGCAATCCGCTACAACACGGATCCACTTATAATGCGGTCTGAGTGTGACTCCCGATCTCCTATCTTTCTTAATTCCCCCGGCACCACAATGCAACTCCTGCGGCTGAGGACACAGCACAACCAGCATCACTCACGCCAAAAACATCACAGTGTGATCAGCGCACCTGCACAGGGACTTGTGACATACAACTATCGGGACGTGCGACGCCTCAGACGCTTCTCTAGTGCCCAGGTTACTGTCCGGAGACTACAACTCCCGCCATGCATATCCTGTCCCCTCCCTTCTAGGTCGTTCTGTGTCGCGCTTCTGATGTTGGAAGTCTGCGCTGCTCACAGTTGCACACTGTAATCAGGGGCAGAAGTTAAGAAGATGCCGAAAATCTGAGTGGAGAAGAAGAGCCGGAAACATGAGGAGATCAGGAGCCAGGGTGTGTGAACACACACACACTGCCGTGTAAGTCCTGTGTGGGGGTGCTGCTGCATTACCGGGTCTGGGACAGGTGGGAGAGTTATTTCCGGTCTCCCCCTCCAGCGAACGTGGAGCCCCTGATCGATTTTTTTCCGCGATCTGGTTATAACACGATTGCATTGGGTGGACCCCGAGCACCATGTTAGAACAGAGTTTATATATATATATATATATATATATATATATATAGGTAGATATACACATACATGCACGCACATACACACAAAACCCTTCTGTATTCTGTGAAGTGTTGTGCATATAAAAATACAGACATATTTGGGTGTTACATATCTGTGACTCTCCCTCACTCTCTCTCACACCCCGTGATTCCTGCTCTTACCCACACAGTGAGGTAGGGGCACAGCGGGTCTCATGTGCCCCTGGTGGTTGTGCTGGGTGCTGTGCATTGTCTATGAGGCCGAGCCCCTCTCCCATGCTGGGCCCGGGGTTGCATGCACGGAATGTCCGCTGAGGGGTTAGGAGGAGAACACGTCACAGCACGGGCCTGACGCTCTGGCCACCGCGAAGAAAGCGGCCAGAGGATTGGACGGGACAGCGGGGCGAGAGTTGAGAGCACGGCGGTTCAGCCAATTAAAGTGGAGACAGGGAAGCGCGTCCAACCAAAGCGCGTGGAACAGAACGAGGCAGTAGCGCAGCCAACCAGGATCCGGTACAGGAATCACTTACACATACCAGTTTTTCTAATACATCGATTCTAAGATGCATCCCGATTTCAGACATGTTAAAATGTGAAAAAAGGTGCGTCTTAGAATCGAGGAAATACAGTACTTAAATTATCAGATCTCCAAAGCAGGGATTGCTTTTCTTGTTGTGTGCATCTATGTTTTATACACCTACTGTATTATAAGTCCCCTAACTGTCTATTATGTAAAGCCCTAAGTACACTGTAGGTTCTGTATAAATAAAAATTATATATACCGTATTTGCCTGATTATAGGGCGACCCTGAATATAAGGCAACCTCTTTGATTCCAGCCTCTGCCAATGGTAAAAGTAGGTAATATGCCGGCTGCTGTGTTGCTGCCTTACACAGAATTGAAATGAGCTTCAATCCTGTGTAAACTATTAACACAATGGCCATTTGCGCATGTGCGAGCGCTACTTTCAATCCTGTGTAAACTATTAACATAGCAGCTGTCTTACTGTGTTGCTGCCTTACACAGGACAATACTGTTAAGCAGCAAAATGTGTGGAGCCCGATTATAAGACGAGTATGGACTTTTCAATTTAACTTTAATGAAAAAAACCTTGCCTTATAATTGGTCAAAACCGGTATATAACAATGGACTGCAGCCAACACCCACAGGAAAGGCCACTACCTGGACCTGGTTTTCGCTAAAAACTTCTCTCTCTGATTTTACCATCTCCCCTTTCCTTTCAGTGACCATCTTTCTCCCCTTCTTCAACTACCCTCGTCGTCGTCGCAGGGACTCTTTTTCCTAATGTTACTTTTATTTCTCATGCGCTTATTCCCATTTTGTGTTATATTATTATGTCATGTGTATTACTGCTGTGAAGAGCTATGTACATGGATGGCGCTATATAAATGAAGATATACATACTTGTAAAGATATGCACCATCTCTGCAAATTTGGATTCATATGAGTGTTGAAAACACCAAATAAAATGTTCTTCTCATCGAACAGCTGAGCAGTAATTATGAGCAGTAATTACTGTAGCTTATCCGTGGTACACTTTTTGCTGGCTCTGCTGATCTTCACGCATGTTGGTTTGTAGGAACATGGCTGTTACAGTTATTTCTACGTTGCTCAAAGACAAAGGGGTCTATTTACTTAAGAGCGATATCCCTTGTCAATCATTAATGACCATTTACTAGAAAGAATGAGTTTAAAAGATGGCAGTATACTGTCAGCACCATGCAGCAATTGATTGACATTTGTGGATTGTGGTTGTTCTCAGCTCTGCCCGAGTTGTGATAATAGGGTGTTAACTCAAACCATGACGATTTTCCTATACATTTATAGGAATCCTGTTCTAAAGAGGCATAGCTATTTTTACAACCATTCATCGTTACAGGCAGGGTAGATTTCCTATTTTATTTCATTGGGATCATTCTGAAACATGTATTACTGGAAAAACAGCTGTTTGTGAATATTTAGAGGTGTAGTTTCCCCAGACATTTTTTTTTAAAAGTTTTCAAAATTCATTTATTTCCCATTTGTTCACCTTGCTTACATACTACAGAATGCTGTGAAATTCATTTTCTATTTCGCATTGTGCTTTTTGCAGGTATAATTTAGGCTTAAATTTGACTTCCAGTACATTTTAGGCCTCTTAAATTAGGCAAATCAATAAAAATGAAAGTGTATGTGTTCTATTTTACTTTATTGCATATTCTAATATTGCTACTAGATACGGCTGTTAATGTAAATTACTTTTCAGATGGAAAAATTACCAGAACTCCTTTATGTCTTTCAATTTTGCAGATTTGAGGCATACAAGGCATTGCAGAGCTATCCACTGGACAAAGAAAAAGGATGACAGATGAATGATTAATACCCAAAGTTGTAATCAGCTGCTAGTTTAAAGACAAGAGCAATATAACCATTAGAAGAGAATTACATTGTGTATCCTTTTTATCATTTCATAAACCAATTCCACCAATCATTTATTTTGTTGTTTTTGCTTTGTCACCAAAGATTTATATTTGATTACTATTACAAATGCAGTAGATTGCATTACTATGTCAATTAAATAATAAAAACAAAAAATATGGCTACCTGGTATGTCAGATGGACACCAAATAAGTGTTTATATTATTGTTATTAATATTTTGCTTCCTTGGTGCCAGTTTCTAAAACTGCATAATTGTTAGAGCCTGAAATAAGTGACAGATCTGAATTTGAGAGTTATTTTTACACATGGCCTTTAATAAGTGAGATGGTATTTTGACAGCTTAAATCATACTTATAACAGCAATAACGCAATGTGACAGTTCTGAGTTTCAAATTTGGTACTGAATTTGAAGAACAAGAAGGGAACCAACTCAAGGATAGATCCATGTGAGTCCCACACTGCAACACTGTGCAATTAAACATTCCAAGAGGTAGTTAATTGTATACACGCAATCCATGTTCTCTTGCTGTACCAGTTTCTAAAGACGTCTAACCTACTGAACAATGATATATCTAAACTACCATAGCAGGGAGCTTCGGAAACATAAATATGAACAAATTCAGTACCAGACAAATTACTTAACTGTTTGGTGAACAACAAACTATACTGAAACGATGACAAGTTCAAATCCCCCTTGGGAATTCAAAATCTTTCATTTAACTAGAAATTAATGTGGCACTTATAAAACTTAAGTTGTAATACGTCCAAGGCTGAAATGTATTAAAATAAATATGATTTAAATAAGAAAATGTCAGGGTCATTGTATTATAGTCTACATAAATGAGTATTTGATTATGTTCAGAAAAGCCTCATCAATATTTATCTAGTGTTCGCAAGGGTTGTGTTTTAGAATATAGGTCTGCAAATATATCTAGGGTATCTTTCACTTTGCCACATCTGTTGTCAATGATGTCTTTTACACAACCTTCAGTGGGTCTACAGTGGTACACATGGGGTTAATCTTCTGTATGAGTGCTGCAACAACCACCATCCCTAGTTGCCAAGCAACTCCGCATCTCTCACTGTTGATTCCTCTATAGTCTCAAAAACTGGTAACTTCAGCACCCTTCAGTCTCAGCATAGCTTTCATATACAGTAGCTACCAGTAGACTTCCCCATATCTGGTCTAGCTCCTGGGGAGCAAGGTATGAGCCTTGTGGAGCTTTGCTAGCACAACCTGGAAACAGCAGTATTAAAAAAATAAAAAATCTGCAAATCTCTGAATTTAAACTATTCTAGCCACAAGAGTACTGCCTTAAATTGCCAGATTTGATACAGTAATACAGTAATAGTGTACAAAGCACACAACATTTACGTTGAGTTCCCTTCCAAGAAGAGTTTACAATCTGATTTTTAACTCAATAGGCAAGGGAGTTACCGAACAACCCTGAGATTAATTTACATTAGTTTATCAGTTCACACATGAGAACATCATATTGTTTTAATGTCCCTGAAGAGTGCACAGAAGAGGTCCTACCAAAAACTTTGCTCAGAGGTCTACCTCATCAATAACAGAGTATCAATAAAGCAACTTAATTTTGTACATTTTAGACATTCAGACAAAAAGTGCATCCCATTCAGTTTCCTTACATAGTGCTGACGTCTTTCCGTTAGTGGTTTATGCTTCATAACAATGACAGACAATATAATTCAGGCAGTCACTTTAAGGAAAAACCAAAGCATAAAATAAAAGCCTCCACCACGGTAGGGAGGCCAACAATACAACAATGTCCAACTAACACACTGGCTGGCTATCTCCAGTTACCAATTTTAAACACAGCACATTGTAATGTACAATAGGAATAACAAATTGTCCTGGTCTGTAGTTGTGGGAACTCTATCCCAAGCGAGTCTATGCAATCTTTCTGGATACTGCAATACTTGAAGAGGGCGTCCTCCCCGAACTGGATGCAGGGAGCGACAATACCCCAGCCTCCAGGCTCTAGGAGAGAGACTGATGCAGCAAACCTAACTGCCATAAATACCTGTTCCTCAATTAGGAGAGCAGGTGAGGGGAATTAGAACCATTGTCAACTCTGGTCTGGATTACCTATCCACCAGCCTCAGTGACTGTGAAGCTGTGGGATGGATCACATTTACAATCTCTAATGTAAATCGGACAGAAAGCTGCCTAATATCCTGGGACTATGTTACACACACAACACACACAACACACTAACATAGATTTCCATACTGCTAATTAAAAAGGAAAAGACACCATGAGGCAATGAATTAGCTGAGCTAGACAAGCCACTCTCGATTTACTATAAAAAGTGTTTTTCAACCTTTTATGATCTACTGAACCCTTTAAAATGTATGGTCTCTGCGGATCCTTTAAAAAATGAATTCTGACTTTATGGAACCCCGGCCCACTACAAATTATGTGGCACAGATGTTGCAAGACTTAATGTCTTCGATGCAACCGCGATGGTGGCGGCATCGAATCTTTAATGCTGCGCGGGGGTCCCATTGAGAAGCTTCCCCCCACCCCCCTGAGTGAACGCGGCAGGCGCTGTCCCCAATCCCGCGGACATCTGATTGTTCGTAGAGCTTATATTTTGAATATATTAGCAGATTTCTACATTGTATATCACTTCCAACATTAGATGCTTGAATTATTAAATGCAAGGTTGAAAGACCCTTCTCTTAAGGGATGTAGAGAGGAGAAAGGTTTTGGTACAGATCCTCAGAACTACCACATTTCAGAAGTGTATTTTATACCTACTGTATTTGCTCATTTATTACTATATGTATCTGCTTAAATGGAGGGTACATTGACAGGGTTAGCAAGCTTAAATTTTTTTTTTTTAATTTAAGATGCAACTAAATTACTGCTTTGTTAAAACACTTAGGATCAGAAAATTTAAATTTCACCAATAAATGTTACCCCAATTTACAAAGTGCAGGGTTTTTGTATCTGTTTTCAATAAATATAAGGCCAATTCCCTTTCCCTAGCAGCACTCCATAAGGTATTGAAAGTGATATAGTGTCACGGATGCATTTTGTTGTAGGGGTAGGTTTGCGCTCACCTAATTCTGTTTACTAAACTTAGCCCCAGAAAGCAAAAAATTAAATATCAGAACTTGTCTGGCACAGGTAAACTGGGAATTTAGTTTTGAGGTATCTGGCATGTGAACGTATTCCTTGGTCCTCACAGTGTTATACATGTATTGATTGAAGTTTTGTTAATACACTTTTTATTTTGTTTATACCAAGCATGCAATAGTTTATCTGTAAACTGGGCTTTTCTAATTACCACACCAGAAGAAAGGCGCTTGTACAACTGAACTGATCTTTATCACTGGACAAAAACATTTAGACAACAATTGAGGCAAAACCTGTACTCATTTTAACTACTTAATGTATTACAATTGTCAAGAGACTAAGGAACACAAAATAATATAAATATACAAAAAATATAAATGAAATAACTTTGATGGGGAGAGAGAAAATATGAAGATGTGAAATACATTCTAGACAAGACAATTCATACAATAGTTAATGAATTTGAAGAAATTCTGATTGACAAGGTTATTTTAAAAGATACAAACTATATTACTACGGTACAGAACTCAAGAGGTGGTGAGCAAGGTGATAATCTCTATACGTGAGGTTGATTCCCAAGTCTACAGGAGATGTAGAATATTAAAACTTACGACACAATGTAATAGCACACTACATTCTAAGCACAAAGGCTTATATCTACAGTACAAGCCATTTTCAAGTCTTCTGGCACTGAAAGGTGTCTAATGGACTATCACCACTTAAATTGTTAGAATTTCGGGGCAGGGACTGATTTTCATGTATTACTGCTGTAAAGTGCCAAATACAGATGTAGACAGACTCTTTGTCTCCGGAGCTGAGGGGGGTCCATGTTTTTGCATCGGACCCCCAGCAGTGTTACTCCTCCAGCACTTGGGCAGCCGGGGTGGCCTGTCCCAGTGCCAGAAACAACCAATTTAGCTACATTTGTACATGGACGGTGCTCTACAAATAAAGACACGCATACAAGTATGGTCCACGATCTTTTCGGCACCGGCATTGTCTGTTAACATAGAACAGAGTCTATTTGAAGATTAGCTAAACTAAAAAGAGATAAAAAGAACAGTAGGGTAATGAAAAATAGCTAAGGAAAATGCCATTAGTTTTAGATAGTGGCTCTTTATATTATTTTTAGCTCATCAGTTGCCATAACAATAAAAGAAATATCAAAGTTGTTATGGCAACTAAAAATTTTAAAGCAGTCAGAGTGAAGAGTAAAACGCACCAGTTATGAGAAGTTCACAGGGGAAATACTGTACGAGTGGTGGGGGGATACCGGTGTTTAGAATAAGGTGGTTGCACCGACTTGCACCCCACAAAAGCTAGAAAGGATTTGAGCGAACAGAGAGAGATACCCTCAAATGTTTAATTTCTTCAATACCTCATTTACCGTATCACTTCCTGTTTTTATAAAGCCGTTCAATTTGAAAGTGCTTATATCTTCATGATACAGTAAGCGTGCCTTTCTTTCTATGGCTTCCAAAAATGTTTCTTACCTGTTGCAGTCTATATGCTGTACACAGATACCCATTTCTATTAGTGAGGCTTCTGAAAGAATTAAAAATAGCTCCTGCTTTCCCTAATACAATTAATGGATCTGCAGCCTCTTTGATTAAATATTTACTATTTGGCTACTAAAGAAAAAAGAAAATGAAGGTTGTTAAAATGTTTCATTTTGTGAAGGTATTTCTGTGTTTTAGAGACCCGCCCAAAAAAGTTGTCATTTAAAATTTTATTATGTGAAGTAAAAGTTGGTAAATGTGTAACAAAGTTTTTATATATTATAAATAAAATCATACACGTACGTAGGAATGTCTATTGTAAATGTGGGTATTATGTGGATAGTAGTCTCAAAATTAAAACAATATGTACAGTAGAGGCCTGAAACATACTTATCTCACTCAGAAAAGGAGATAAAAATGCAACTATCAATTTCAACTACCTTTTGCGTTGCTCTCTAAAAGGTGGTTTAGTCTTCAAAAAAGGTGAAGGACAATGGCATTCTTGAATTTGGATAATAACATAAGAAACATATTTTAAAGAACAATTTACAGAGCTTCTGTCAGATTTCTGTTACCAGCTCCTGTATATTTACAAATATATGAAAGAGCTGCCAGCAATGTAATGGCAAGGCTCATACAAACCAGAATTTGTGTACATTAAATTGTGTGTCATGCATAACCATGCGTTTTACGGTGAATGGCAGTAATGCTGCAAATTCTGAATAACCCACATTGGCAGAGCTGACAGAGGCTAGATCCAAATTTGAATACCTACAGGTAATTTAGTTCTTAATGACTTACCTCCATCAATTACGTTAGTTTAATTCTTTTAATACAATTTCAACATTTCTTCATTAAGTGAACCAATAAAAAGAAAAATGCTCAGCTGACTTCTTTACCTTATTTCAAAGGTGAAATCCAGAGCATTTCATATTGTTTCTTTCCCTGAATGGAAAAGTACCAGACTTTAGAGCCAGGAGACGTTGTCTTTGGCTGCCCTAAGGGCATTACTCCTGGCTGTAATGGGTTTGCATACAGTGACCCTGGCAAGGTTAACCTACTGTTTAGCAGCTGCTAAGCATTTCTTGGCAGTACATATTTACCCTCTTCAAGCCTAGGTGATGTGACGATGGAGAGAGCCCTACTCTGTGTTCAAACTGCAGATTATCCAAAAAGGGAGATCTTATTTCTTAATATGCTATATTCTCTATGGCTGCAAAACAACTGCTGCATAGTCATGTAGAGTTTAGTCATATGCTGAAAGATTACATGTATGGTAAGTGAGCACAGAACCTCAACCAAACACATACACTTGAGAAGCTCCAGCATGCACATCAAATTACTTGAATAACAAAGATAGCATTTAATGACGAAAAATCAATGAAATGCTTTGCAGTCTAGCCTTTTTTCAGTGACATACCCAGAAATGTCAGCTGGACTAATTGATGCTTATTTATCATACTGCCTTGCACTTTAAGTAATTTGTTGTGTTCCTTATTGGTATATCGCACGTTCAAGCATTGTTTAATCACTTACAAATGAAACACTAGTACAGTTGTGGATTATCACCTGATTTAACAACTTCATTTAAATGACGTGCTGATACAAGGTTGCAACTGAACTCCCATTTAAGAGTGAAATGTATCAATTCATACAGCAATAATATACATTGAATATATGTCTACAATAAGAAACGGTTACATCACGCAATGAGTGTTTTTAGCATCAAGGAGAGTTGTTTAATAATGATTTATGATGCTTTATTTCTGTATATGTATTTATTTTTCTGCTCTTTCTTGCAAACTTCTTAGCAGATGGCACATCTTATCAGCGTACATTTTTGTAGCATTCTCGACTTTTTCTGGTTATTTTGTATATGCTTTATGTAATAAATAGATATGCAATTATTTTTGTACTCGCACTGTATCTGATATTTATTCCATATGATAGTTTAGGATTTTTGGATTTGTTGGTATGATGCACAGGGTTCCTGGTGCAGTCTGTTTGCTATGTTACCCACGAATATAGATTATTTCCTCCCCTCTTTTCTGTTACGTCTGTCAAGAGTCGATCAATCAAGTGTGGCAGTCTTAACTCTTAGCATCATTGGTCTCACTGTGGTCCATCTCTTATGAGTCAGAATTAGATCCCCAATATCTACTTCTGTAGCCACTGAACCTTATCGGCCAGGATTTATTCCCTTCATAATAACTGACCCATCAAACTGTATTTATATATTTTAGCTGTTCTATGCTGTACCCTTTTATTAATAGATTCAGCAATCTACCTGTACCAAATAGCACACAATATTACAAATGTATCTTTGGACCTACTAGTGGAGCACTCACACAGTGAAACATTCATACCTCATATTAATTTGTCGGTGAGCTGTTCCTGTATATGCTGTTATAACAAACGGGCACAATTTCTTTCCTAAAGTAGACTAGAATTTAATAGCTTTTGTGACTGCTGTTACACACAGACTGTCATTTCTTTTAAGTTTGGAGCCTTATCCCACTAAATTATATTCTTCCATTGCCATTTATAATATTTTGTCCTGTACAGTTTGTCTGTTTTTGCTTCAAGGGAAGTACCTCGGACTTAAATACATTAAAATGCTGCCCTAAAGTATGCAGTTTGGTGCTTTCTCTATACAATATAATGCACCTACAATGCCAGCTCCCTTGCAAGATCAAAGGGAAAAGGTTATACAATGGGGTGCACGGTTTAAAAAAAAAGAAGAAAAGAAAGATAAACAAACGCTATGGACTAATATTATCCAGTGTATTTATATTTTAAAGGCACAATCCCACCTATTCTTTTATAAAACATACAGTAAATTGATAAGACAGCCTGAGTATCTTCACTATTTTCAAAATTCAAATGTATTTTTCCTCAGAATAAAAAAAATCAATATTTAATTTGAAAGAATGGCTAATTCTTCCACTAGCCTACTTCCTGTGTGGTCACCTTGAAATGCATCCAGTTACTGAGAAGAGCCCTATGCCTTCCAAAAGTTTACTGGGAAGAAGCATGGTTCCCAGCGGCCTTGTTGTTCTATCTAAGAATTTGCTCACTTTTGGAATGTAAAAAGATAAAGAGACAACCCAAATCGTTGGATGGGAGGATGAAGGGTGTCCTATTTTCAAATAACTCCACCTCTAAACCCTTTGATTGCCGGAGAGCGACACCAGTCACTGATGACGGGAACAAAAAAGTCCTCTTCCGTTCCTCTGAAAGCACCAATCGCAGCCACTACGTCTGTGACAATGTCATGGGGCACCGAAAGACTTAATCACTCCATACATGCCTTCTATTACAGCAGTGCTCAAATTAAGCCCGAGGGTTACCATCAGACCAGGTTTTAGGGATTTTTCTAATTTATACAAACCTATAGGACCAGTTTTCCGACAGACCTCCCCGACCCATTTTCTTTTTATTATTTTTTTAACATGTATAGGGAGCACAGGGCCCGTGGTTCTGAATGGCGCTACATTTGAGCTCTAGGGCCCCGGCTTCCCGGGCTTATTGGGGAAAGTGCTACCAGGTCGTCACCTACAGAGGAACAAAAATAGTTTTTTTTTTTTCCAGCTGTTTATTTAGCAGTATGAGTTATGCGACACAAAAGTAAAAAGGGGACAGGGGAACAGATTGACATATATTCCATCACAAAGCATGTAAGGCACTTACTAAATTTTATGGACAAATAAGAGCAATAAAATAGTTAAATTAAGGCAAAACATGACAACAAAAAAAAAAGAAAAAAAGAAAAGAAAAAAAAAAGGTAGTGGGAAAAGGGGGAGGGGGCACCTATCTCACACACACGGCTCAGCAGAGAACCTGCCCAAGAACCCGCAGCAGACAACCCTACAGTAGGGCCTCATTTAGGCCGAAACCCGGCTCACCTTCCTTGCTCAGCCAAGGTTCCCATATATGTAGAAGTTAGCAAGATCTATCCCGGAAGTGAACTGTAATATTTTCCATGGAGAACACATACTTTGCATTTAATGGCATTAATATCGGGGACCGTTTGTTTCCTCCAGAGCCGCGATGCAGCACCTGACTGCCAGGAGGATGTGGGTTACCAGTTTGTCGTAATTTAGGTAGGCCTGGTTGAAAACGTCCTAACAGTGCCACCCAAGGACCTGGTGTCAAGGCCACAGCCACCATAAAAGTATGTGGAGTAAGCAGTGGGCAGAGCCACCATTGTGTGAAAGAGACCAGCTGTGTCCGCAGCCGCAGAAACAGAGGGGAGATTTTGCTCTGTTAATGGCATGTAGTCTGACTGGGGTCACGTACCAGCGAAACAGCATTTTGTAGCACTGAGGTATTGCACTATATATTGTGTCATTTTGTATGATGCGCTGGCCTTTCTGTTTTTGTTAGCATTTTGTAGGAGTTTTCCCAGGAGGTTGTGCAGATTGAGCTTTTGGATACATTCTCCCACATCTTTTCCCATTCATCCAATTCTAGGGGAACTCTCAGCTCCTCCTCCCATCTAAGCATGTACAGACATTTATTCACGGAATCTATATTTAGAAGGAGTTGATAAATCTGTGAAATCATGCCCCTCTCCAGGTACCTTGATCTACATAGTGTTTCAAAATAGGTAGACACAGAGGGTGACTGCATTGTGTGCAGGGATAAGACAAAGTGCTTGACCTGTAGGAAAATTCCTGAAAAATTTGCAATAATGGTAGATTGTGTTTTTCAGTTGTTTTCTTATGTGAGAGCCTGACAGCATGTCTTCTACCCTGGTAATCCCTGCTCTTGACCAGGCGGCAAAAGTAGTTCTCATCATCCCTGTGGGTTACCCCAAAAGGGGATCATACCCGTGTTCTTGGAAGCGAGATCAAATCTGTGCTTAATCCTGCCCCACAATGACAGAGAGGCCTTTATGGTTGGAAATGGTCGAGTGTGGCCAGTCTATCATTGCAGGACAGTCATATCTGAGTCTACCCTGAATAGAGAGCACACAGAGTCCTCAATGTTCACCCCGGACGGTCTTTGTAGTACTGAACCATTGACCCTAGGGCATTTTCCACCCCATATAAAGAGAGAAATACAGAATTGTATTTAGGTATTATTCTTTAGGTCTTTACTCAGGATCGGTATAGGGAGAGCCCTAAAAAAAGTACATTATTCAAGGCAGGAGGTTCATCTTAACAGGGATTTTATCCACCCACAATATACAATACTTGCTTCAGTCCTCCAGGTCCTACTTAAGGCCTTTAATTAGTCTTGAATAGTTAAATTTATAGAGGGTATTGAAAGACCGCGTCAGGTCCATTCCTAGATAGGGGAGGGAATCTTAATGCTAGGAAAATAAAATGTATCTGAAATAGTTTTATTACATCTTTAGGTAGGTTTAGGTTAAGTGCCATGGACTTGATTTGATTCATTTTAAATCCCAAGACAGGTCCAAAGTGGTCAAGTAGTTGGAACAGGTTGGGGAGTGAGACCAGTGGCCTGGAAGGGACAGGAGCACATCATACTGTACATAAATAATGAGATTTTATATTCAGTGTCCTGACATGATGCCCAAGATATCAGGGTTCGTTCTAAGTGCGGCTAGGGGTTAGATGGACAGGGCAAACATGAGGGGGGGAGTGGGCAAACCTGCCTCATGCCATTTGCTCTTTGTATTTGTTCTGAGAGAAGCCTCGACCCCGTAACTTCAGCCGTTGGAGATTTGTATAGGCCCTGCACCCCTGGAGAAACCTACCTGAAAAGCCCATATGTCTTAGGAGCGAGAATACATAGTTCAAATCAAGCCTGTCAAATGCCTATTTGGCATTGAGGGAAAATATCATGGGGGGAGTCTTGGCCTTGTGAACTATATCAATGAGGTCCACTATCTTTTTAACAGTGTGGGGGGCATGCCTGGAGGGAATAAAGCTGACCTGGTTATGGTGAACTAAGAGCTGCATAACTGTGTTGAGTCTGGTGGCCAGGATCATTGCGTATAGTTTAAAGACCGTATTGTTCAGGGAGATAGGATGGGAACTAGTGCAGCTGGATGGGTCCTTCCCCTTCTTCAAGATAAGTACAATAGTGGTGGCTATATCTTTGGGAACCCGTTTCGCCCAAGCAGTCAGTCAAAAGGAGTGAGAAGATGAGGTGTGAGTGAAACAGCTATTTTTTTGTAATAGGCATTAGATAGACCGTCTGGGCCTGGAGTCTTTCAATTGTTAAGTCCCATGATAGCTAAAGTTACTTCCTCCGCTGAGATTGAAGCATTCAATTGCCCAAATTGATACTGATTCAACCTTGGGAGTCTACATTTTTCCAGAAAAGAGTCTAGGGACTGTTGATTGATCATTGATCTACTTACTTACTATTATAAAAGGGACTGATAAAATTCCTGGAACTGTGTAATAATTTATTTGGGATCATGTATCAGGGAGTCATTCAGAAGTCTAAGGATTGAATAATATGTTGGGCCTTGTTACTTTATTCATAAATGTTCTGTGCTGTCCAGCGCATGGCCTTTTCTGTCTTGTATGATAACATGGAAGTTGAGTTCACACCTAATCCTGATGATAATCTCAAGGGGGGAATCTTAATGCTTAGATTTTGTGTTCCCTCTGCACCTCAGCTGAAAGCTCTTCAATTTCTCAGTGCGCATCTCTACACAGGGTTAATTTGTTAAATGTACTTCTAATGTAGGTTTTATGTGCATCCCAGATTGTCAAGAATGGAATTTCTTGGGAATAATTAGATTGAAAAATGAATTTGATGTAATCTGTCACTTATGTTTGGATCTCTTGCACACATAGGAGGGACTGATTAAGACGTCATTGACATGACAAATTTGGAAGTCAGGCAAGGGATTGACATGTCAACCATGGCATGGTCAGACCAGGTAATTATTTGCGAGGTGGTGAGAAAAAAGTAGTCTCTGATCTCCGGTTCAACGTCCTCTAAAAGTCAACCAGTAGCAGCTCTCATGGAATTTTCAAGAATCTTAGATTCAGACAGGATCCATGGCGGAAACCTGCTCGACATTGGACGTATCCAATTTGTTATTTAAGACAGTATTGAAGTCTCTCCACCACCACCCCCCCACCCTTACCAGCAGGAGGCCCTTCCTCATATCTTGTAGAAGAGCAAATAATTATTCAAAGGGACCACTGATGTCATTTGGGACATATAGATTAGCCCACGTAATCTGTCTCCCCTCCCCCAATCATACCAACCAAAACAATGCATCTTCCCTCCCTATACGGTTTGACTAGATCAGGCTTGAAAGGAATGTTATTATTGAAGAAAATAGGAACACCTCTTCTCTTGACCTGGACCAAGGAGTTAAATACGTGTGAGAACTGCTTGTGAAAAAAAGTGGTAATGGTGCTTTTACTGAAATGTGTCTCCTGTAAAACAAACTGGAGATTTTAATCTCCTGAGGCACGCATGCCAATAGCTAACTGACGTCATTTGTTGCAGTTTCCTATTGGTCCGTGTGACGTGGGGTATTTAAACCTCCATAAAGTGCCAGTGGCATCTTCCCTGGTAAATCAGGCCTGAAATTAACATGGTTCAGCTCTGCAGGGGGGGGTATTTAACTTGGAATGCTCCTTAAACCTATTAGCCCAGCCTTAATGATCACCAAATCAACTTGCTTAGGTATGTATTGCTCTAAACATCTGTCATTTATTTTTTAAAGAGAGAACTCACAAATTCAGTCTAAAATAAATATGATTATGTGTACATGTCTGTGTGTTAAAGTGTTATCATACAATTTTACATTCACTTTGCTTGTTTTACAGTTTTGTCAATTTTTTCAGAAACTCCGTCTAAAAAATTATAAAATCTAAAAATTGCCCTTAACTATTCCCAGCATGTTTGAAATTACTGTGAATTATTTCTTCATTTTAATATAAGCCCTCTACAAAACCTTTGTGCATTGTTTATATACACTATAATTTCTTGTGGTGCTATTCTAAATTAAGCTTCGAGACAACAACAACAACAACAAAAAAGCCATTACATGACAGATTATTATGACTCATTATAGATCATTGTATTGCAATGTGTTGTATGTACTTCTAACATGCAGGAAGGTTAGATGACTGTAGCTCTAGGAACACGATGTCACAAGCCTTAACAATGCGTAGGTAAACAAAGCCCACCATTTTTCCATGATCAACAATTTCTAACTAATCTGAAAATATCTTTCGATTTAGAGGTTTATTTACAGGTTGAACAGTTTTGAAATGTATGTGTAGGACTTAAAATGAATATTTGCTGCAGTGTCTAATAGCAGTCAATGTTTCTATATACTATCATTTATTTAGTTTGCAATACCACTGGCCAATCCATGTGTCTCTTGCCAGGTTATGTGCCAAGGAGCCTGTCTGTAACTTTTGCAGACACCAACGCTATAGTCCCAGCTGGAATAACCCCATTCTATCAAAGAGCTCATTTCCAGCAACTAGACAAGGTGATGCTACAGAATTGAAGAGAGCAGTAATTAATCAGGGTCTGGCTTCTCCGGAAACCCAATGACCTTCCCCGTCAGTCTCTCATATGTTTTTTTCATGGACAGATTCAATTATTAGAAAATAACACCAGAGAGCAAGAGGGAAAGGGGGAGATAAAGCAAGACACAGCCAGAAAAAATAAGACTAACAGGTGGGCCGTGCATCCTGCAGTACAGAATGGATACAAGCAAATATTAGACAACTCATTTTGACCATGTAGTACCCATTATATATCATTTTTCAAACTTACATGAACCATCTCTACAATACAAAGTAGATACTTTTTGGTATATCTAAATTGTGTACGAATTGTAAAATATTTATTTTAAACCATAGTATCCAAATTCTTCCAATAGTTTTTATAATCGTTACTTCATTTTTTCTGTCTACAGGAAAGTGGTAAACTGACACTTCCTTTTTTTCTACAGAAAGGCTGTTGCCATCACAGTCAAACACATAAAAGGTACAGCTTAATTAGTATATAATAAGATTGTCATTGCATAATGCCTGGTAAAAAATAAAGGCATACATATTTCATTGGAAGCAAATGAGTAAATGTTTAACTTTAGCGGGCATGAAATGTTTCCAATTAACAAGGTTAGAGTGATAATTAGTTTAAATAAAAATGAAAAATAAAACTTTTTTTTCCACCCTATTTGAGACTGCCAATTAAGACTAAGAAGCTACGGTGAAGAAAAACTTAAAGCAGCAATACTACATTTCTCCCCCTCCTTTTTTTCCTTCTCTCTTTTATATATAAAGCATGTGACAATGTATATTTTTACAGTATTACCCAAGATGGTAATCGTTGAGTGCTTGTTATAAATCTGTAAAAATTCAGATTGTGTGGCTAACTAAATAGCCGCCTTTCAGTTTCAACCAATCCTTCAGTCAGTGTAACTCAGCAGCTACAATGTATCCTGATATTACCAAGGTAACATTGCATATTGTTACAGTTTAAAGCTGCAGTTCAGTCAATATCCTGCATGTGTGTTTTTTTTAATAAATCAGTTCTGTAGTAAGAAAAAATACTTTTAGCATTTTCTGTTTTTAAAAAAACAACTTTTAAAGACCAATTTTCTTGTATTCTATTTTAACAGCCATTTCCTAAGGCACTGACCCTTATGTCCTGTCACAAGCCCTGGCACACCCCTTTGTCAGCCCTGCCCTCCCTCTAGCACATGTCAGTGCAGGAGTGCTCATGAATTTTCATGAGCTTCCACTGACAGACAAGCAGAATATAAACAGATCCCTTCACTAATTATGTCACCAAATCTTGACCTATCAATACATGGAGAACAAATTGACCTGCAGCTATACAGTTCTTTAGGTAATTAGAGATTGCACACATAAAACTATTAAAGTAAAAAAATAAATTAAAAAAAAAAAAAAAAAGACTGAACTGCAGCTTTAAACGGCTGGGAATATTGGAAACAAATTATCACAAACAGGAACGTTACAAAGACTGCTGGGGAGGTGTGCTAAACCTGCTATAGAAATCAAAGAATGCCCATTATATTAAAACTAATTAAAATGGCATTGAGTTGAATATAAAAAAATAACACAAAGGAACTTTTATCTAACACAACAGACCTCATTTATTAAAAACAAAAAAAACAACAACAAAAAAACATAAGATTGTACATGTTTGCTGCTTTAAAAATCAACTGTCGGAGTCCTTATGACACTCCTCTCTTTATTTCAGTCCCTGTACAATGTAACTACTTTATATTTCAATGTATTGCGTGTAATACACCACAATGTCTTGAGGGCCTCAGCACTCAGACATTCACACAGCTTGTTCTACACTCAGACACACACACACACACACACACACACACACACAGTCTTTGTAAACCTATCTGTAAATTCATCGACATTTTCCTCAGTAGAAACTTTGCCCTCATATTTGAGGGACACGATAGATGTTCTGTCTAGAGTGGACTCACTTGTTGTTGATGCTGATACAATCATAGCTACGTGTGAAGTTGCGTCCCTCTACACAAGCAGCCATCATGATCAAAACACTTTCTCTCTATGCAAAATCTGTCTTCTCACCTTGTTGAACTTCTGCTGACCCTTCTTTCATTTATTCTCAGACATAAGTATTTTGTGTTCAAAAACCAGTTCTACCTACAATGGAGAGGTACAGCGATGGGGGCAACGTTTGCACCCTCATACGCAAACCTCTTAGGATGGTGGGAATGTGAAGTTGTCTTTTCGGATATTAATTCAGATACTACCAGTCATGTTTTGTTGTGGTTAAGGTACATCGACGATATCCTCATACTGTGGCAGGGCAGTGTCGCAGAGTTTAAGGTTTTCGTTGATGTCCTCAACCACAACAAATTTAATATTAGACTCACTTTTGTATGGAGCCGTGACAATGTTAACTTTCTGGAACTGAAATTCAGCATTGGTTAGTCAGGGCACCTTGTCACTGATTTATTTTGAAAAGAAACATCAACAAATGCCATATTACACGCAGATAGCTCTCACCCCAAACATCAGATCCTGTGTATACCTAAAAGTGAGTTTTTGCGAATTAAACGCAACTGCTCTACAAATTCAGTTTTTTGAACAGAGGGAAGAAGAGATGAAAGAGAGGTTTTATCAAAGGGGCTACAGCAGGACAAGTGTCTCTAAGGGACTTAAACAGTCGAAAATGTAGGAGAGACCACCTGCTTGTGCCCAAGGTGAGACAATGAGCATGATCATAAAATTAGATTTGTCGGTACATACTGTATAGCCATCAGTGGTCACAATTACGAGGTATCCTCCAGAAACACTGGGGGGTTCTGTTGACAGACCCAGACTTAAGATTTGTCAGTTTTGGGTGACCGTGTGTCTGACGAATATAAGATCTCCGAACCTTAGGGACAAACTTGTCAAGAGTCACTACATCAAACATATCAACCCGCATTTTATGACTTCATTTGCTAAAAAGGGATTCTTCAAGTGCAATAATTGTTCGGCCTCCCAATACATGTACCAAACTGACCAATTCCCAGATAGTTCAGAAACCCGTAGTTATAAAAAGTATTCATTTATGAATTGTAACAGCAAAGGGGTTGTATACTATCTGACCTGTCCCTGTAAATTGATCTAGGTGGGAATGACTACAAGGGAAGTGAGGTACAGAGTTTTAGAACATGGCAGGAATATACGCAATGCACAGAAGGATCTTAATGCCTTCAAAAAGATCACATCAGTGGCCCGACACTTTTTATTAAAGCATGACTCTAACCCCAGTCTGTTGTCAGCTCTTGCAATAGACAAGGTATCTTTGGGGATTAGAGGTGGTGATCTGGAGAGGGCAAAATTACAGAAAGAAACCAGATGGATCGTTCAGCTTGAATCTATGATACCTAAGGGGCTGAACGACTATCCGGGATTTGCCATGTTTTTGTTAATTTTTGGTTACTAGTGTCATCAGTGATAGTATCATTATGGCCCAAGTGTTTTTTTTTTACTTAGGTTTACTATCTAGGTTATGTATATATTTAGGTGTCCCATTTTGTATATATACACCTCACAGTATGTTTAGTACATACTCAGGGTTTTTAATGTTAGTTTGAATAGAAGTTTAAATAATGGTTTTCACCATACATTTACCCGTTTTTTATTCTCTTTATTGAGGACACGCCTAATACAGTATCTTGGGATCAACTACCAAGGATAAGATCTCAGACGAAACAGTGCTGTATCTGCAGTGCAACAGCCGTAGGACTCCAGCTATATCCCTTACATCTGTATAGAGCTGATGTGATCTGCTGCTGGCGTGACTACGGGTGGAGTGGGTCATGCTATCTTTTCAAGACGCAGAGCCAGTAGGCTTTCTAGGCGGTGCCATGACGTGTGTGCAGACATTTCGGATTCCCATTGCGCACGTATACACGAACCTGTGATCATTAAAGTGTAATCACGTTTCAACCAATGATATTCGAGATCATTGTCAGGAACGCTCTGACTATCCTCCCCACTTTCTTTTAAATTACATTTGGCTCTCAGCTGTTCCTACACTCTGTGAAGAAGCTGTTATGGCAAAACACGTGTAGAGTGTGAGCTGCTGCGGACCCCAAGGCACTAGAATTTGTGTACCATCCGCTACTGCTGACCTTTGGAACTGACTTACTTCAGGCACCGCTCCTCTTCAGTTGGGACCACTGAAAGCTGACCGATCTTTGATTTTATCTAGCACCTGATGTGGGGGATAAGTATTTAAAACATCTTTCTACCCCTCCTGTGCTTTTAAAGACTGTTTATACGTGACTCTGGGGATATACTCCTTTCTAAAGGACCCGCTAGGTTATCATCCAACCCTTCATGAGCGGATCCTTTGATAACTTTATGTTGGCATACACGGAGCATGGACTATCAGCATTCAGCTTTTTTCACACACACACACACACACACACACACACACACACACACACACACACACACACACACACGTTTTTCAACTATCTCTGGGGATTTACCCCACGCTTGTGACCTATATTTCCTTGTGTGTGTGTGTTGTGTTTGTGCTATTCAGTCATCAGTCATAGCACTGTGTCCCTTTAGGTTAGATTTATATCACGGACTGGCCGGTCTTGGTGACTCAGGGTACATGTTTCCCTGAATTTCATCTTACACCGTTAAAGCCGTTCTATACTGGTTGCAGCCGTGAGCGCGTGCGTGCGTGCCGCATGCTTTTTGTTTGTATAGAATCTCAGTACTACCAGGAGCGACAGGTACTGTGTGTGTGTGTGTGTGTGTGTGTGTGTGTGTGTGTGTGTGTGTGTGTGTGTGTGTGTGTGTGTGTGTGTGAGTATATGTGTGTATAAATTGTGTGAGTGAAATAATGGTTTAAATAAGATTTTTTAAACAAAAAAAAGTTGAATAAATAACACACGCACACACACACGAGCACCGGTAGCAGCGCAAAATCATCCCTCCCACCGTCTTCGCCGCTGTCGGCTCCCCGCTCCCTCCCATGCGCGCGGCCCTTGTATAGAAGGGCTGGCTGACCTCAGCCATCTATAGCTGCCGTGCGTGCGCACGGCGTAGCACGCCCCGCAGTATAGAACCAGCCTTAGCTGTATTATTGTTATACTTGCATGCAGGTTTGGACTTGTGTCTTTGCAGTGTGTCGTAGGCACTTTGTCGTAGGCACTTTGTCTATTTTGTGGTACCGCCTCATTGGTTTTATATGTTTTAAGATGTTATAATTGAATACAATAAAGTGAACATTTTTTCAGGGATATTTTGAGTGCTCAATTTTGAGACTTCTTGTTTTTTTTTTCTTGTGTGACACACACACACACACACACACACACACACACAGATTTTCAATTTTTTTATTTCTTAACATGAAATACCTTTCCTGGTATCTCGAGAGCTTCAACCAGTCATGTGGGCTTTATAAGAAGAAATCAACAAGCAATGAATGATTTCTCCTATCCTCCAGATATGCCTGTCTACTTCTAGCAATAGCCTTCCTTGATCTGTGTTAAGCCTGAACACATTTAATTAACCCTATTCCTTCTAACAGACACTTTGTAGCCCAATTTGAGCAATTGACTACTCTTCATTGTGACACTGTATGTGGGTTTTGGGAAAACAAAATACAAGAAGAAGCTGTTAGTTGGCAAATAATCTCTCCATGATATTTAAACCATTGAAAGGCCGGCTACAACCTTAAAAATTAGAATCAAAGAGGAGGCGCATGCACGAAGCCAGAGCGGATGGAGGCTTGAGTTTCTAGATCTGCTCGCGCCGGCATAATAATCATTAAAAAGCGGCATTAAAAGTGACCCCTCACGAAGCAGCTAAGCAAGATCACATAAGGGAATACCCGGTGATGCCGACACGAGGGAAATCCAAACAAAAGGACCCCTCGGTCACCACGTATTTCAACAAAAAAAAACCAGCAGCGGGAGACGGCCCTGGTCCCCTCACGGCAGGGATGGCGACAGAGGCGGAGGTAGCCGGTCCGGCAGTGAGAGCGGATGATAATGAACCGGTCACAAGAAAGGACCTCAGGGAGTTCTGCACGGAGATGAAACAGTTCTTCAACAGAGAGCTGTGGAATCTACGGAGGGACCTAGATGGGCTGGGGGAAAGGACCGGGTCCCTGGAGACCAAGATGGACGCCAACACGAGGGCCCTCCAGCAGATGAACAAGGCAGTAGCCCAGTTGCAGGATAAGATCCGCGACCTCACGGACAAGCAAGAGGACACCGAAAACCGGGACAGACGAAATAATGTCCGTATACGTGGGGTGCCAGAGACGGTGACCGATCCGGAGGAATTTGTTCAGCAGTGGCTGGAACATATACTGCCAGATAAATCCGCCCAGGACTTGCACCTTGACAGGTGCCATAGGGCCCTTCGCTCGAGACCACAGGCAGGAGCCCTCCCACGGGACATAATAGTCCGTTTCTATTTCTACAAAATCAAGGACTCGGTTTGTCGGGTGGCCAGGGAAGCAAGAACCATGGAGTTTGAAGGCGTCAAGCTCCAGATCTTCCAGGATCTGTCCCCGGCCACCCTCCTCAGATGACGCAGCCTGGGACCGGTGACTAAAATCCTGCAGGACAAGAGAGTCAAATATAGATGGCTGTTTCCATTCGCCCTCCTTGTCGTGAGGAACGGGGTAGCCAATACACTGAGGAGGATCGAAGACGGAGACAGCTTCCTCAAGAAGCTGGGACTACATCAGAATCCCCCCAGCCCTGGCTCCTCTCAACCCCCTTACCTGGAATCAGAAGCTGATCCGGTCCCGTCGACGTCCTGGAACAGAGTGGGAACCGGATCGGAGGAAGCCACGTGAGATCACGCGTCCTCCGCAGCTCAGCCGGATTGACTGGGCGCTTAAAGGGACCCGAACCTCTTTTTCCCCCCTCGTGTGAAAATAGCCGACCATAGGTGCTCCTGTTATGTCCCCCCCTGGTGGTCTTCTTCATGAACTGCAGCAACGTTAGGCTGGTCCCCATCTCCTACGACGTGCAGGGAGGCTGCGAGCGGGAAGGCAGACTAAAGGCGTGAAGGAAAGGAAGGCGGAACTACAGACCTGCGCACATCTCGACGTCACAGCTGAGACTCCCCGGCGCTCGGGCACTTCCGCCCCCTGGGGGACTTCCGATCCGGAGGGCACTGGCAGCAGATCGATCGACAACAGGAGCGAAACCGCAGCCTTGAAACTGAGAGAGCGGTGAACGGGACCTTTTGGGGGGGGGTCAGCTCGAGACGTTGACGGTGCGGGGGGGGGCGGGGGGGGAGGGCTAGTTTCGCCGCCTGCCCTGAGCGGGCCCCGGCTGGGGAGGAGGTTGATTCCGGCATTCTGGCACGGGGGTCGGTGGAGTGGGGAATCCCCCGTGGGCGCCCCCCTTCCTCCTCCCGCCCCTCCCCCCCTCTCCTCCCCCCCCTCTCCTCCCCCCCCGTGGGCTTGGCTGTATAGGGCGCTCCTGCACATTTTCACACCACCAGCCCCAGCTCAGATAGATTATTGCAGCGTATATAATTAGTTTGGTCAGTCCTAGCCAGTTTACGCCGACAATAAGCAGGGGGAGACAAGCAACATACCCTGGGCAGGGGGTCTGGCAGTCCACAGGAAGAGAGGAGTCTCATCTTAGGGGTATGGGTAAAATAGCCGGTCAGACGCAGTGGGGTCATGGGGAGGTGATGGGTTTCGGGGACACCACGAGTTCGTGGGGAACGGGTCCAAGTTGGGTTCATGTTTGACTCACGTAGGTTTGCTCAATCCAAATGATTGTAGTTAATATAGAAAGTTAATGCTGAATGTTTTTTCTGTTCTACTCTAGGGTTACGAGAGGGCTACGGCATTCGGCTGGCGGCGTGTTGGGGTGCTCGGGGACACCCTCGTGGAGGTCCCACAACGTTGGACCGCTCCCTGACCGCGATATGGGCCCCCACTCCGCATGATAGCCAGAGAAGGGGCGAGCGAGGATACGTAAGCCCCCAACGCAGACAATAACAAGAGGCACTGGCGATAGGAGTGGGGGGACGTCGGTTGGAGGGGGCCCCCGAGCGCCGGGATGCGTCCGTGGAGCCGAAGCTGATTTAAGCTAAGTTTGTAGTTACGTACAGTTTCATTCAGTAACAATAAAGACTGATATGTTGTGCCGCAACACATTTACAAGGTACATTGCCGGTGCGAGACACCTTTGGTCTTCGCCGGCGCCTCAAGAAGTATCTCATGGAGATAGTCCATGAGAGCCAATTAGCCCTACAGAGGACAGGCCCACAAAGGCTGGAACACCCGGTATATGGGTGCCAGCTGGCTGTCCGTCAAGTAGGTGGCCTAGATTTAGAACACCTCAGAATAACACCAGGCCTAAGCGGTTCCTAGACACCGATCCTACTATATGGCGCTGAATTTTATATCTATTAACGTTAAGGGATTCAATAACCCTACGAAAAGAAAAGTAGCATTCACAGATCTTAAAACAAAACAGGCTGACATCCTCCTAATACAGGAAACCCATTTTAGCCGTAACAGTGCACCCAAATTCTTAGATAAACAATTCACTCAATTCTATTTGGCGTCCGCTGCAGAAAAAAAAAGAGGGGTCGGCGTTCTCTTCCACAACAGGGTACCATTCACTTTAGAAACAATCAGGAAAGATAGTGAAGGCAGATACTTAATAGTGGTGGGTTCGGTACAAGACCAGGCACTAACGATAGCCTCAATGTATGCCCCTGGGGACCAAAGCCAGGAATTCCTTAGCGACTTCTTTCAAAAACTAATTCAGGTTGCCAAAGGACACATAATATTAGCAGGAGACTTCAACCTTACTATGAACCCGAAATTAGACAGATCAGGGATTGCTAGAAACTATCGTAAGAAAGTGATCGACAACCTAAAAGCAGGTCTTAAGCAAGCTCAGTTAGTGGATATTTGGAGGGAACTACACCCCACGGAAAAAAACTATACTTTTTACTCCCACCCCCACAACGCTTACAGCAGAATCGACTACTTCTTCATATCTAGTAGACTGGTTCCCCTGGTCGCCCAGGCGACGATCCATGATATTTCATTATCGGACCACGCGCCTATAGAGCTGAGATGCAACCAAATTCGTCCTGATAGACCCGGTGCAAACTGGAAGCTAAACGAGTCACTCCTTAAGATCCCGGACATATGTGGCTCAGTCGGGAAGGAGATCGATCAATTCTTTGAGACTAATTATGGTTCGTGAGCTCAGACCTCACCCTCAGGGAGGCCCATAAGGCAACCATAAGGGGCACGTTAATTGGCATGGCAGCCCGTAGAAAGAGAGAGCGCAATAAAAAGATAGCAGCCCTCCAAGCCAAATTAAACTCTCTTACATCAAGGCACAAGCTGAAACAGGATCCGAGGGCCCTACTAGAGTTAAAGAACACCAAAATTGAGCTAAATCTACTATTGGTCTCCCAGGCTGATAAATCTCTGAGCTGGTCACGGAGGAAATTCTACGAAAAGGCGAACAGGCCGGATACCATGCTAGCGCGCAAACTAAACACCAGACAGCCCAATTACAACATACAGGCAGTGCGTCTGAAAGACGGCTCCTCCACATCCAACCCGAAAAGCATAGTTGAGGAATTCAAATCATTTTATGAAAATTTATATAATGGGGAGAAAGTGGCACATAATCCCAAAACGGCAAGGGCCATGGAAGATTTTCTAGCAAGGTCCAACCTACAGTAACAGGGCTGAACGCGCAGGACAGGGAGGGGTTGGAGGCTGACTTCACATTGGAAGAACTTACCCAGGTCATCACAGACCTCAAACCCTCAAAGGCTCCAGGGCCAGATGGGTTTTCGGGGCAGTACTATAAGGCGTTCACAAAGAACTTAGCCTCGTGGCTGCTCCGTATGTACAATGCCGTTTTGGCAGGAGCCCCCTTCCCGAAGCAGATGCTCCAGGCATCCATATCAGTAATTTATAGACCAGGGAAAGATCCGCAGGATTGCAAAAGTTATAGACCAATCTCCCTAATCAACACGGATGTTAAAATTTACGCCAAACTTCTGGCCAATAGATTAAGTCATATCCTGCCCAGGCTCATACATCCAGATCAAGTCGGTTTTATAATGGGAAGAGAAGCTGCGGACAACACCCAACGAATCATTGATCTGCTAGAAATAGCCAATAATCAAAAATTAAACGTTATGATGTTGAGTCTGGATGCAGAAAAAGCGTTCGACAGGATTGACAGGCCCTATCTAAAACAGACGCTTGGGGCATTCGGCTTTGGGGAAAGGGTGAGTGGGGCGATAATGTCGCTATACTCGGGCCCCGCTGCCAAGGTCATAGATCAGGTCTTCCCCTCCAATCTATTTCAAATTAAAAGTGGCACACGACAGGGGTGCCCATTATCCCCCCTTCTATTTGCCCTATGTATGGAGCCTCTGGCGGCGCAGATCCGTAACAACCCGGATATTTCAGGGATTACAGTACATTCACAATCCCATAAGGTTGCCCTGTATGCAGACGATATACTGATGTTGATCTCAAAGCCTCTAACCTCCCTGCCGAACCTATTTGACCTGTTAGATAAATTTAATAGAATATCAGGATTCAAAATAAATCAAACCAAATCCGAGGCTTTGAATGTTAGCCTCCCAAAAGAAACTGAAAAACTACTGAGTCTGAACTTTAATTTTAATTGGCAACCGAAACACATTAAATATCTAGGAGTCCACATTACCAAAGATTACAAGGGCATCTATGACGCTAATTATCCCAAGCTAATTAAGACACTGAAAGCAGACATAATAAAATGGATGCCCTATAAGATCTCCTGAATAGGTAGGATACATAGCGTAAAGATGAATCTCCTCCCCCGTATCCTATACATGTTTCAGACTCTACCGGTGCCACTAGACTGAAGGACATACTCTCACTTCAGTCTGATATCTCCGAGTTTGTTTGGGGAGGGAAAAAAACGAGAGTAAATAAGACAATTATCAAAAAAACCACACGGACAGGAGGCCTAGCGGTACCCTGCCTGGTCTCTTATTATAAAGCGGCGCAATTGTGTCAACTCACACAATGGCAGACCAACCCTGCACTGAAAAGGTGGGTGGATCTGGAAAAGAGGGCTTGTGCCCCACTAGAGATAGATAATTTGCTATGGTTACCCAAAACAGCTGTTAAGTGGGCTGAACGACCGCTCTCTTCGGTGGCCAATTCATTGTCGGTCTGGGAGTCCACGGAGCATAAACATGCCTTGACCTCAAGATGCTCCATGATGTCCCCTTTGTGGGGCAACCCTGACTTTGCACCGGGCCTAGCAGCAAATGCCGCAGGGCAGTGGAAAAAATACGGATATCTTAGGCTAAGAGATCTGGAGGGTATACCGAACAGGGTTAAATCATTCTAACAAATCCGATCTGAAAAAAATGTCCCACATTCCGAATTCTTCCATTACCTCCAGGTCAGAGCGTTCTTCGCCAAAAATTCTCCCTTCCCGCCCCTAACCACATTTGAAAAGCACTGCCTGAGGAAAACAGACACACGGGGACTTACATCGCAGATTTATAGAGAAGTGGTCGGTTCTGGGAGCTCACAGCAACGACAAAAACTGGCGTACCAAGTAAGATGGGAAACAGATTTGGGGGAGGAATTGGAGGAGGACGACTGGACAGCTATCTTAGAGGCTACGGCTAAGAGCTCCATATGCACTACTTTGAAGGAGAATGCATATAAAGTACTGATGAGGTGGTACCTCACCCCACTAAAATTATCAAGGTTTGTCACAGGATACTCCCCGCTGTGTCCCAAACAGTGTGGAGAATCGGCGGACCTGTTGCACATGCTGTGGTCTTGCCCTCGGATCTCACACCTGTGGGAAGAAATTAGACATTGGATCCAGAGGATTTTTGACCTCACAATTCCCCCTGATCCGTGACTGTTCCTTTTGAACAGACCATGGAAGGGTCTATCAAAATCAGGCAATAAACTAGTTGCACATTTTGCAACAGCAACGAGGTGCGAGATCGCAGCTATGTGGAAACAACCAGAGATCCCAACTATCCCTAAGATTCGGAATCGATTATGGTACATATGCCAGATGGAAAAGTTGACGAGTCTGGTCAATGACACTGGTAACAAATATCTAAAAGTCTGGACGCCTTGGCTGGACCAAACCGACATCCCGGTGGTTGAGGTAGCCACAATTTGGCAATGATAATCCCAAATGCATTCTCGTTCAAAGAGAGCGGACCGGACTACGAGACCTAGACGAAGGTACGCCTTGCGAACATTGTAGGAGGCCCAAGAGGTCTACAAATAAAATGTGCACAGCTGATTAGTCAGCCACTTCCAGGAAAAAAGCAGAGTAGAGGGCCCGCACACCCCCCCCCTAATCCTCCCTCCCCCCCCATCCCTCCTCCCCATCCTCCCCTCCCGAATTTTAATTTCTTTGTCCCCCCAGGTTTAAACTGCCTAAAAATCCCAGCTGGTATCAGGGATATTATGGTTATATGTGAGCACTAGATGCACCAGTGGGAAAGTCTAACAGCATCGTTAAAGACTGTAATACTGTGAATGTTCATGTTGAATGTATTGCGATGCTATTTATACTGAAAACTTCCAATAAACTTGAAGTTATAAAAAAAACAGGATTGAGATATCCCTATCGACTTCAGACACCTCATGAAGTAATTATCTTTGATCTGTGCAAGAAAGTGAAAGTAACCGAGACACTGAAGTGCATTGACATTCTTTACCAAGTGCTCTCATTTCAGTTTCATATATAAAATGAACATTGGTGATGTCCTCATCTACAAAACAAAAGCAGGAGGGAGTTGAACATGTTCATGCAGTTCGACGAGCTGAAGTTTCACAGAAAAATTCCACATAAGAGAACTGTGGTGCTCCAAACTCCAAGATCCTGACATATTTCATTTTGAAATTCCCTTACCAGAATTCTTGTCCAGGAGAAATAGCCACTGGGGTCCAATACAAAGCCATGATATCATTGTGAGATGACATCTAATTTAGACACCCTGCAGCCATTTTGTAGTGTATGTATTGTATGTCTTTATTTATATAGCGCCAGTAATGTACATAGCGCTTCACAGCAGTAATACACGTGACAATCATATAAATAACAAATAATATAAATAACAGGTCATGGGAATAAGTGCTTCAGACATAAAAGTAAAATTTAGGATGAGTAGTCCCTGCTCCGAAGAGCTTACAATCTAATTGGTAGTTAGGAAGAACGTACAGAGACAGTGGGAGGGCATTTTGGTAAGTGTATCTGCAGGGGGCCAAGCTTGATGTATCATGCGTACAGTATAGTATTAGCCACGGTGCTACTCATATGCTTCTTTAAACAAGTGTGTCTTAAGGTGGGTCTTAAATCGGGTATTGAGGGGAAGGGCATTCCAGAGGTGCGGGGCAGTCAGTGAGAAAGGTTTAAGGCAGGAGAGGGCTTTGGATACAAAAGGGGATAGAGAGAAGACATTCTTGAGAAGAACGCAAGAGTCGGGATGGTGCAGAGCGAGAATGATCGTACTTCCAACAGTAATGTGGAAGGAGGTAGTTGGGCCAGGTTTGGGAGAAAGTATGAGGAGCTTAGTTTTTCGTGCAAGCACTGTCAAAAGTATATATATTTTTAAACTCAGCAATTGGTAGTGTCACAGGTCAACTCCGGAGAATCCCTTGGTTAAAATAAAATGAAAACATTTTTTTTTTTTTAATTTGATTTTGGAGGCGAGGCTGCTGCATGAAGCCGTTATTAATGGGCATACAAAAGTATGCTTTGAACTTGTGTGTTTTGCCTTGTGACCATGCTGCCTATATAATGACATCTTCCCACTATGTCTTAAGAATTTATTTCTGAAGAAGCCAATAGCGTAATGCGTCACCTCCTCTGTGTCTTGAGCAGATAAAGCTTTAAAAAGGGAGAGCGATACCTGCTCAGCCACTAGTAAGGGGAAGAAGGGGGGGGAGGGAGATCAGGGTGCACATGGGGAAATGGTTGGCAACACATAGACATAAAACAGAGCCCAAGCAACACTCCAGATGTGGAGAGTGGGCACTGAGGCAAAGCCCCCTGGTAACATGCACTCGCTGATCGAGAGTGTATAGCTAGAAACATATGATAGAGCAGGGGTGCGCAAACTGGGCGGCACGAGATTATCTGTAAGGGGGAGGGGCGCAGCATTTACAGAGGACCCGCGCTCTTCCCATTTAAATTAAAAGCCGTGGAAGGCACGAGGCCTCTTACCTGCTCTCGGGCAATGCATCACCATGACAACACGGTGTCCGGGATCAAATAGCAATGCGCCATCATATGACGCCGCCTATGCCAGAGAGTCGGTAAGGAATGGGGGAGAGCAGACAGGAGGGAGCAAACAGAAAAGTTTGCGAACCCTGTGATATTGTATACTAATGTGGTCAATGCAAGGTTTGCATAGGACTGGATGTGGTACACTGGTAAGACGTCTCGCGGGGGGGGGGGGGGGGTCTGTTCGGAGTGTTCGGCACACTTGATTAATCTCTTCAGCCGGCCCAGTAAAACATAGTTTAATATCATCCTATAAAAAACAAAATACAATAAAAAACAGTAAAAAAAATGTCACAGGAAGAAAATATGCTGGAATGAGAAAGAGAAATGTGTAAGATACACATACTTATAATACTTCCTCAATGGCATAGTAATAACAAAGAAACTACCGTTTACTTTGTACATGCACATACCCCATAATTGAGGAACACTGTAGATGCAGTAAAATATTTTCCAATATTTCCATTCGATTTACACTATCACATAATTATTTCTTATTCCTTTCACAATTTTTCCCTCAGATCTGTGGCACAGCTATGGGGACACGTTTTGCCCCTAGCTATGCTAATTTGTATATGGGAAGGTGGGAGCAGCAGAAAATTTGGTCTAACAATCCCTTCTCTAATAATATCACATGGCGTGGATACATTGACGACATTCTATGCGTTTGGGAGGGCGATTTACAATCAGTTGATCATTTTTTACTTTATCTCAATGATAATTATGAGAATCTTACATTCACATTTGTTACTGAAACCACCACCATCAATTTTTTTTTAACCTAAAGTTTAACCTAAAGATGAAGGCATCACCAGAGGGACAACTTAGTACCAGGATTTTCGTTAAAGAGGTGGATTCTTACAATTTTCTATTAGCATCCAGTAATCACATGAAAATCTGAATTCACAATATCTCGTAAGGTCAATTTATGAGAATTAAGAGAAATTGAAGCTCAACCGAGTATTTTGAAATCCAATCAAAAGATCTGCTTCATAAATTCCTTCAGAGGGGTATCCGCTAAGTAAGCTCAATGAAGCTTTGCTTAAAGTCCAACACATCGATATGAGTGCTCCATTGATTCCTAAGCCTAATAAGATAAAATCACCCAATAGAGAAAGGAATAGTAAGGTTCAGGTAGCTTTCATAATCAATTTCAATTCTGTTAGCAAGGCAATTGAAGGGATTATCAATATACACTGGACGATTCTATCTAATGATCCAGTTTTGGGTCTATATCTAAGTATCACCCCTAAACCTATTTTCAGGAAAGCCAGGAATTTAAAAACAATTCTAGCACCTAGTGACATAGGCCAAACTTGCAAAATATCTAATAGTACAATATGGCTGCCAAGAAAACCACTAGGTAATTTTAGCTGTGGCAAATGCTTAGCGTGCCAATTTCTACATACTCACCCCAAATCTTTGCAATCAAAGACAACCAATTAGGTTTTTGACATTAAAGACTTTATATCATGCAAGACTACCTTTGTAGTATATCTCCTGGAATGTCTTCGTGGCTTCCAGTATATTAGCCGTACAAAAAGATTTCTAAAAACGCAAATACACGAGCATGTGAGCAATATGAAAATGGGCTATTGTACCATAAAAAATACCACTTCATCCCTTAGATACAAAGGCATCCAAATTGTTTCCCCGCATAGACGAGGGGGCGACAGGTTAAAAAAACATGTCTAAACGAGAGCTTTTGGATTTATAAACGTAATACCCTTGCCCCTAAAGGGTTAAACGAAGATATAGACATCTGGTCTCTGGTCTCTATACTGACAGCTGTCTACTTGTGTTTATTGAGCCTAATGTTAACTATAGCGGAGTGCACACAAAACTGATATACTTTTACTTAACCGTCCAAATCAGCCTGCAGATTGATTATTTCCCCTCTTGCCTCCGATATATGTATCTGAGCTTTGCTGTGTGTCTGCTCTATCTCTTAGATCCCAACTATGTGTGAACTACATTCTGTTAGAGGCATCTCTAATAATCCCTCATCCTACTGTCCTAAATGATATAGATGTATCACTGTCTTAACTTCCTATCCCCCTCAAAGCTAGCATTCTGATGGTGCTGTACTGTAACTACAGCCATCTGCTGCTGTCTACTCACAGTATCAATTTGCTATATACCCACTTACCTTTGTGTCATGGTATTTACAGACCTTTGGCTCGGGTTTTTATACCACGAATTATGCTCATATCTGTTTTCATTGCCTTACTCCCTTTCGGTAGTTTCTTTGATATCACAATGCCATTGACGATTAAAGTATTATAAGTATGTGTATCTTATACATTTCTCTTCTCATTCCAGCATATTTTCTTCCTGTGTGACATATTTGTTTTACTGGGTTTTTATTGTATTCTGTTTTTTATATGATGTTATTAAACTGTGTTAGGCTGCGTCCATAGAAGGACAAGCAGCGCTGAGCCGTGCGGACGCTCCGCGCTGAGCCCATGCATCCTCAATGAGGATGCCTTGAGAGGGGGCTCACGCGAGCGTCCGCAGGCGTGCGGAGGCTTTGGAGTTTTCAGCCGAGCGCCAAGCTGTTTTTCAGCGCACTGTCAGCTGAAAACATCCAATCAGCCTTAAGCAGCATCAACGTCACGGCGCCGTGATGTCGGCGCCGTGACGTTGACGTCAGTGCGTCGCGGGCGATTGGCCCAGCGACGTCACTGCCCCGCCTCCAATCACCTCCCCCCGGCTCCCTTCGCGCACGCTGGCTCGCCTGCAAGTCCGTGGAATCGCGCTGACTTAAGCAGGCGAGCCTCAGCGTTAGCGCGCATCTGCTCTCCTCACCCCTCTATGGCCTGGGCCTTATACTGGGCCGTTTGAAGAGATAAAATCAGCTGTGCCAAACACTTGGATCTCGTATGATTGGTCAGACACCCCTCCCCCTCCCCTGTGCTTGGCCAATCCGTCCCAGACCGGGAGGTTTAAATGTAATAATAATATAATAATATCCTGCGGACTACCCTGAAAAGGACCAGCAATACTGCACCCCACAAAGGATCCAGCACCGATGGTAGTCGATTCCCTGTGTGGTAAACCCATGCCTATGTTACATGAAATGCGCTAAAGAACTGCTTTGATGTACGCATAATACTTACCTTCTACCCACCATTGTGTTTATTACAAACTTTATTTCACTATGAGAGTTGTGTGCTGTTTTTTCTCCACTTTCGCCCACTACCTTTGAGTTGACGAGCCATGTCTTGTGAACAGCTGCAGACTCATTGTATATACACACACTGAAGGTCCATTTATTTGTTTCCTGTACTGCCAATACATGCAGATCGACCTCGTGTCCCAATATTAACCCAGTGCGCTGACTAAGGTAACATCAGCAGGTGAAATTGTGCATGTAGTGTCAGGGTAACTTGTAATTAATGCTCTTGAGGGGTACAAAAAAAAAAACGGTCGCAGAGGCTGGTATAACAGCTCATATGGAAGGTGAAAATAACCTGAGCGACAAAGCAGGGGTGCAATCTGGGCAAAAGCCTAAGTCACCAAGGTAGTAGACTGTAGATAGCATACGTGTTTAGCACAGATAGTCGCAACTGTCTTAGCCCTATGTGTTAGGATAACATGGGTCGTTCGGGTAGGAGGGGGAAGGAGGTATCCCTAATAGCTCTCCATGGTGCCTGAGAATGAATGGATAAGCGACAGTGATAAGTGGACCCTGAACTATCATAGTGTTCGAATGCGGGTCCGTGGTAGCGAGCAATCGTGCTGACAGGCATTGTGTTAGTGTCCTGGTATGGACCTAGTGTGCTGACGATAGTGATGTTAGCAGACATCCCCCGGTACGGTACATATACATATATATATATATATATATATACACATATATATGTGTGTATATATACATACCCATACACACATTATGTTATCACTTTTAATTCCTATAGCCTCCAATGGGTTTTGTAAGTAGTATTACACATTTGTCTTTTATGATCCTAATGTACTGCTCAGAGTGATTCTTTTCCCAATACTCTTTATAACCAATGCCTTTATGCATTTTTACTTGGTCAAATACTGTTTGACCAGAGGAAGAGAGCATTGCTCTTTTAAGGTTCATCTTTAAAATATACTGTTAGTTCAAATAAAAAATAGTATCATGTACTATTGAAGTACTACATGCTAGACACAACCTCAGCTTTCTGAAACGGAAAAATGTTGCAAAGAACCTTAACTACTGGGGATACCATTCCAACGCCTTCCTAAGTACATAATACTGTACTATACTGTACATTATATTCATAATTTTGAACGTTGTGACATAAATGACATTATGCTACAAGAATAGTGCCAATGCATAGAAAGCTTGGACTCGGAATTCTCCAGGTTTTAACACACTCTTCCTGAAAAAGAGTATGGTTGTTGCTACACAACACACAGTGGTAACTGAAGCAGAAATGACACTAGTTTTCTCTTGTCAATGCTCCCAGGGACCAATGTGTTGTTATGTTACTTGTTATGTCTGCCTTCTTTCTCAAAAATCATCGCTGTGTGCCTGCTGCCTGCAACAGAGTTGTTTGTTTGTTATCTAAACGTAACAGTAAGAGGCAGAGAAACAGATGACTGTCACAATTCATTGCTTAGCAGAGATAATTTCAGTGAGATTGATATGCTTTTTGTCACCTGCACTTTGCTAAACGCAAGGACACAAACGTATGTGTACACATTATATTAAAAAATCAATTATAGCCATATGTATAAAACCTCTGTAGAAGACAGCATCATGATAGGTTGTTACATACCTTTCTTTACCTACAGTATATTAAAATTATCCATACCTTACGTCGGAAAAAGATGCTTTGCAAATATTATACCTAACAACTAATGTACTGTATGCTAAATAAAGAAATGTGCTTATATGCCTGTTTATTTATTATATGACCGTGTTCAAAGCGCTGTGACTAGAATTTATAGTTTCAACGAGTCTCTGTCCCACCCCAAAGAGCTAACACTAGTGCAGGGCTCTTCAACGTGTTCTCTAAGGGGGGCAGATCATAAAACATTTAGGGGTAGGAAGGTCGCAAGCTTATTGTACTTTATATACATTTAAATACCTACAAATTATATTTCAATATTTTGCGGCAATTTATAACATCACTACATATATATTTACATTACTTTAACTTACTGTACAAGTCAGTTTCAGTGTGAAACAATGCACACAGCTACCTACAATATGCAACATGTATAAAATAAGCAGGGGCACAGAGTCCAAAGGCCATATCAAGGCCATTCATGGGTCGCCACTTGAGGAGGCCTGATTTAGTGTTTGGCACCAAAGGCTTAAGAAAGAAACATAACCTGCCAATGTAATAAGAAGCTTGTATTGGGATTTGAACAGAACACTCAGAACAGACAAGCCATCTTCTTTTGTCTTTTCCCTTTTTCCTACCACACATGAAAGGGCATACACACCATGACAGATGATAATTGTGGGAACACACTTTTTTTTTTGTATTATATGCATTGCCCACAATCTTTTATTTGTGCTGAATTCACACTGTGTGATGTTTAAAGGCTGAAAAAAGTTACTTATGCAGGAAAACGTTGGAGATCTTTTTCAATGTGTGCTATAATGAACAAATACAACAGAAGTGTTTCACATTTTCACAGATTATGATTAGTGATGTACCGAGTACCCGGAATTGCCCGGTACCCGGCGGATTTTCAGCTACCCGGATATTACCCGTACCCGGCAACTGAGAAATTGGCTCGGCGCCGGGTAATGTCAGGGTAGCTGAAAATTACATCATTACTTACCTGCTGTCAGCGAAGGAAGGCAAGGAAAACCCGTGGCGACATCTAGGCAGGTCAGCAGAGGTCCTGCGGCGGTGGCAGCATCAGCAGTCTGTGTTCAGCCCGCGCGGGAGCTGCAGGACTCCATAGTAGTGTGAGCTGGGTACCATGTGAGTGGAGCAAGAGCAGAAGCGTTCCTATTGGACAGCCTGCTGCTCCGGTCACATGGTTCCGCAGCTCACACTACTATGGAGTCCTGCAGCCCCCACGCGGGCTGAACACAGACTGCTGATGCTGCCACCGCCACAGGACCTCTGCTGACCTGCCTAGATGTCGCCGCGGGCTTCCTCCACCCCCAGGTAAGTGTCAACCGGGTAGCCAGGTACAAGGCACCAAATCCTCCGGGTACCCGTTACCCGGTTTTTAAATAATGTAGGTCCCGGTCCAACACTAATTATGATGGTATTAACATAACATGACTGGCCAAAGTCAGAAATTAAACTAATTATCGTAATAACCCAAACTTCTGTAATATATCCTTACTTTTGCGATGAGTATCTTGTACCTGTCCAACATATCCTGGTTCTCATGGCAGCCTGCAAGTAGCTGCCACACCTCTGCCCTCAATGCCTCTGGTACCCCCCTCTTCACCAATGATGACAGCCCTTTGGGCCGCACGTTCAGATTGCTGTGCCTACATGGGGAAGAAGTGCAAGAGCTGAGGAGAAACAATAATGTACGCCAATGTTTGTTACATTAATAACACTTTCAAACTCTAGTGCAGCTGCCACCAGAGTAAAAAGTCTTGTGGCTTTCATCAATGATCAATGGTCTATTTCAGATGTTTTCAAACGTTTTCACATTGCGGTGCACTTGAAGTGTTAATACATATTTGAAGGACCACCATACTTACACCTAGCATAGTTTATCAATATATTTTTGTATAGATGTATACAGAGGCAGAACTAGGGGGAGACGTGGGGCAGCAGACCCAGCCGCAACAGTGTAAGAGCGCCTGGCGGGCAGAGGTGAGCAGCGTAGGAGAGAGAATGATGGCAGTGGCAGAGGCTAGCGTGCGTGCGTAGGAGAGCGCGAGAAGAGGGCGTGCATGTGGAGGAGAGCAACAGAGAAGAAAATGTGAGCGGGGTGGGGCCGAGTCCGCCCCAGCGGTGCGACCTAGAAATCAGTCACAACTTCTGGGTGTCTGCCGCCAGAACGGAACCTCCTCCCATCCACAGGTAGGGACTGGGGGGGAGGGGGAAGTGAGGGTCTTGGGGATTGTGGGTAGGAGAGACTTGCGGAGAGTGGGAATGAGACTTGGGTAGAGGGGGTAGGGAGTGAGACTTGGGGGGGAAAGAGGGTGAGACAGACATGGAGGGGGGAGCAACAGAGATATGGAGGGGGAGCAAAAGACTTGAGGATGGGGGTAGGGGGAGACTTGGGGAGCAGGGAAATGAGAGATACTTGGAGAGGTGGAAGTGAGAGAGACTTGGGGAGGGGAGAGGGTGAGTGAGAGACTTGGGAGAGGGGGGGAATTAGACTTGGGAAGGGAGAAGGACAAAGAATGGGGGGGGGGGGTTGGAAGAGAGCCAGTTGTATCACCAAGCACTGTAAGTAGCCATATGAAGTAGTAGGAGGAGTTATCTGGCGACCGTGTCATGATCAACCATTACCAGTTTCAGTTTGCCTTCACTATATATTAAGGGCTATTTAAACCACCATGTCTGTGCTGTTGTAAAACTGGTCTTATTATATTTCATAAGATACTCTATTCGATAAATATGCCCTTTTATCAGTAAGGCGCCAATAGATACTATAAAGAATGCAGCTCATTCCAACTTTAAACAGCTTTCAGATAGGGTTTGTGACATCATTCCTAATGACAAATTGTGTTCACACAGCATTTTCTGACGCACTCTAAAGCGAAGAATTTCTTACAGATCCAATTTATAAATAATTCTTCAAAAGTGGGTCCTAAAATATAATTTACAATTAAAGCCAAGGATGCTTTAGACGGCAAAACATAGCTAAAAGTGCATCTTCCCAAAGCCGTTTTACACTGTAGATGTGCAGAAATCTCTAAATAAACCCAAAAGCTATTCTGCGTACTTATATACCTGGGCAACACCAGAACATCTTCTAATAGTTTTATAAATCATATTGACATTTCATTTTCCAACTGGCAGACTAAACTGAAAGCTTGCATCTAAAAACAAAAAACAGAAAAAAGGTGACCATCTGCACTTAAGGAGGAGTTGGTCCTCTCATAAGAAATGATTTGTTCACATTACAATTTAATTTGATGTTGCATTTTCCCTGTCAAGGCTAATATGAAAAATCAGTTAGATAAAATAATAATATAAGTAGCAAAGCTGTCCAGTATTATGAGACAACTTGTATTTATTCTGTACTAAAGTACATACAGTATGTAAAAGATAAATATAGAACACTTTATCAAAATACTATATGCCGTGGGCGGACATGTGACGCTGAACAACATAACCGTGTTCTCAGAGAGCTCCAGGCACCTGAGGCAGATCCACGGCGTTGAGGTCTATTAAAGCAAAAATCCACTTCTAAAAAGCTCTACACACTGAACCAGAACTCCAGAGGAATCTAGCCATGCCCCTGAAATTCAAGAAAGCCCCACACAGGGACCTCTCTGACATTTTTTAGGAGACGTCAGGGTCCCACTCATGATTAAGAAGATGGTGGTTCTTCACATGCTACCTCTGAATAAGAGATGGAGGAACCCCGCGCCCCCAGATGTAGCACCAAACATCTGATGACCTGTATACAAACCTCAAGACTGACTTCTAGGCTGAATTTCAACGATACCTGATGGAAGTCAGGGTTGAGGTAAAAGAATTGGGAGGCAGAACAAATGAGGTTGAAAAAAAATGGCCAACCTCGCACAAGCACACACCATGCTTAGCATGGATATGGCCGAGGTGAAATCCCAGATCCAGGAAATCTTTGATAAAGAGGAGGACCAGGAGAACAGGGCATAGAGGAATATGAGAATCAGACATATTCCATAATCAGTAACGGATATCCAGGAATACCTGCGCGGCCTATTCCAATCTCTTTGTCCAGCCACACCAGCCGAGCAGATCCTCCTGGACCAGGCTCACAGAGCCCTACGGCCTAAAGCTCACACCCTGCGACATTGTGGTGCGGTTCCATTATTACTGAACAAAGGAAGCTGTGGGAACAGCTGCCAGAAATTGAGACATAATTGAATTTGAGGGTTCCATACTCCCAACTATATCTGGACATCTAACTGGCTACTCTACGCAGATATCGGTGAGCCACCCGGTGGACGCCAGACGGTTCTTGGAGAGGCTGGCTATAACACCCCTTTCCCCCCCATCGCAAGCTCCCGCTTCAACTCCCGAGGCGAGCAGAAATACGGGGGTCAGTACATCCCGGGCCAAGACAGCTTCAACTGATCGGCCCACAGAAACATCACAACAGCCCGAGGCATTAGAAGAGAAACCTCCTCCTCCAGATTGAGCCTAGGAGTCAGGTTATACAGTATGGTCCAAAGTGATGGACTGTTTGCCCCATGTTTTCTATGGTATAGGTGCTGAGCCCTACTAAGAGACTTCACCTCTATGGGTTACCATGTTACAAATTAATCACACTATTGTTCAGACATTTAAAATGCTTATTGGGTAATGCATCTGGGATGAGATCTGTGAGACGGTTTCCAAAAGTTCTATAAGCACTCTAACAAAAGAAACGCTTATAAACTCCTTTATACACTGATGCGTCTGCACGCGATGGACCGATCCTCTTCTCACAGATGCTTTAGAGGGTGTCGACTAAATGGAACCTGTCCCATGTATTGTGGTCCTGTTCGAGTATAAAACTCTATAAAATTCCCACTGACATTACTTGAGCATAAAAGAATCTAAACAATCCATATAATAGCAACTACATGCTGTTGCATAGCCGCCCACTGGTTAAAACCAGAAGTTCCCTCTCTAGAGATGGCAAAACAGCCAAAGGTATGGTATCCCTGTGTGGGTTACATCAGTGACACTAACTTCGGTGGCCCGGAGACTCTCCTTTAGTGTAGGAGGTCTGCCTCCAGAGTCTGGACATTTCGCTACAACCAAAGATCCTGCAGCTTTCTCATCCCCTTAAGGCAGGGGGGCGCAAACTTTTTTCCCTGCGCCCCCCTGCCGGCTGTCCCCTCACTCCCGCGCCCCCCCCCCAACCCCAACTTACCCTCGCTCCGGCGTAATGACGTCACGTTGCCATAGCAACGTGACGTCATATGACCTCGCAGCGTCATTTTGACGCCGCGTTGCCATGGCGACGCCGGGAGGAAGCCGCCGGAGCCACAGGTAAGTATGGTTTACAGAGGCCCTGCAGCTCCCCCGGCACTTAATTTAAGTGCCTTCGGGAAGCGCGCGGGGCCTCTGTAAACCCCGCGCCCCCCGTCGGCAGTCTCGCGCCCCCCCTGGGGGTCGCGCCCCACAGTTTGCGCACCGCTGCCTTAAGGGAATATTATACTTCATACAAAATATAACTCTAGGTCCAAGCCAACCCGTCCCACCAATTGAGTTCTAGTTTGAACTCCACCTCCCCCCGCAGATATTATTTTGGGAAAATAATTGACGGCAATGGGACTGCCATGATGGCAATCCACCACGTTTGTAACAATCCCCCTCTGTGTATTTTTGTATGGTCCACCTTTTCTTTCTTATGTGTCCCCTTGATATTGTGCAAAAAATAAACTATTTGAAAAAAAATAAGAAAAAATACTATATGTCGTTATTAAATATGTGATTGCTTTTTTTCTCTACTAATCTGCATATTTTTGATCCCTGGTTTATGAACACATTAAAGAGTATATTATAAAAGTTATTAAAACATGCAATACAATTTGCAGTCAAGAATTAAACGGTGTACTAAGGGAAATATTTTTAGTTTTGAGAGACAATTGGGCGTGGGCCTTTCCTTGAATTTACAGCCAATACTGTATCTCGCCCCTGGTACAGAACAAGGATTTCTTTCTTATAGATTTATGTAGTTATATGTAATGTAGATTTACATTGTAGAGGAATTGCAACTGTATAAAAGTGCAGTGAAAACAGCGAATAAAGAAAACAAGTCAGTAATTATGTCTAATGTTGGGGCACTTCCTAAGAAAGGTACAATTGACAGTAATATTGTGGTAATATATGTCAATATTTTAACAAAGTTCAAGTCATAAATATATATTACTCCACGTCCAACAAGATATAAATTGTTTGGAGTTCAACTTTTTGTCGAATATATGGTGAGTAAGGTACTAGATATACAGAAGTAGTAGACAGAATTGCACCCATTAACGGAATGCGTTGCTTAAATGTAGTGCTATTGAAAACAATGGTTAAGGAGATAATCTACATCTTATTGAACTCATTATATAGTGCGTTAACGGGGGGTAATATAGTCTGCTATATCTATTCTCACCAACATGGTATTTTGGTTTTGCCTGAAGTGGGTCTGTTTTGTTTTTGTATTATAGAGAACATGTGAATTAAACATTTTTATAAAATCATGTTATACCACCCTATAACCCAAGTATGTACAGATGCAGCGGCGGTTATCCGGCCATTTAGTGGGTTGAATCACGCACTATAATGCGTGGTGGTCCGAGATGGTCCTCTGCAGACTAAATGGCCCATCGGCTTAACACAGCAGGTGTCCCTGCTGTGTTAATCCTACAGGGTCTACCTGTCTGTAAGAGACGCGCAGTAAGAGAGAGGCTGAATCAGTCACTCCACCTGCGCGCCTCTAACAGGCGATTGCGGGGGTTTTATTTAAATTTTAACACTCCAGTATTGTAGCAGGGGGTCTTTGGAGCTGAACTGCATTGATTTCAGGTCCGGGGATCCCCTACTTCCCAAGATACAGGCCCTGCTATGGGGTGCCAGTATCCCCACCATGTTACAATCCTGTGGGTCACGTGACTGAGATTTTAACATTGCAGGAGATACCTATACCCCATAACGGGGCCTGTATCTCGGGAAGTAGGGGGTCCCCGAGGCTGAAATCAACTTTGTTCAGCTCAGAAGACCCACTGATCCTGCACACTAGTATCAACCCCCTCCTCCCCCCCCCCCCCCAAAAAAAAAATCATTACCTTAGCGGATAGCTGCTAAGGTAATGAAGCTGCTTACATTTTATTTTTATTCAGTGTGCGTGAGCAGGGGGTCTCCTGAGCTGAACAAAGCTCATTTCAGCCTCGGGGACCCCTTGCTTCCCGAGATACAGGACCCGGTATGGGGTGCTGGTATCTCCGCAATGTTAAAGGCCTCCGGTCACGTGACGCAGAGAATTTTAACATGGCGGGGATACCGGCACACCATAATGGGGCCTGTATCTTGGGAAGCATGGGTCCCCACGGCTGAAATCAATGCGGTTCAGCTCCGAAGACCCCCTGCTACAATACTGTAGTGTTTAAAATGAAATAAAAAAACCTGATCGCCTGTTAGAGGCGCGCAGGTAGAGTGACTGATTCAGCCTCTCTCTTACTGCGCGTCTCTTACAGACCGGTAGACCCCGGTAGGATTAACACAGCAGTGATACCTGCTGTGTTTATCTGAAGGCCCATTAGTCTGTCGCTGCAAATGTTGAAAGGATTTCGGGGAGATCTCGAAAACCAATTCGAGAAATGGTCAGATAATGGCCGCTGCATCTGTATGTATGTATGTATACATATATAGAAAAAAAAGAAAAACCGCCGATCCTAGTGTGATAACGTTTAAAAAGATTTAATACACATTGGACATTTATAATTTGAAACTCACAAACATCCGTTTAAATTGCGCGATGTATGAAAAAAATCCCACGCCCCCACATGCTCCTCTGGGATGCTGCTCCGCTCAAGCCACTCTGGAATATCCTTCCCTCTGCATGGTGTCGCCTTGTAGAGTGTCCTCCGGCAACACACAGCTACGATCACAAGATCCTGTGTAGAAGGGTTACTGGTAATTTCGGCGGACAGCAGCAATTCACTCTGGCGTTTGTCAGCTTACAAGCAACTGCTCACTTCAACTACTCACAACGAACACGTGACCCTACGCGTTTCATCAGTCCAACGCTGATTTCATCAGGGGATAGACTT
>NC_134492.1:38647615-38650115 GCF_040206685.1 Ascaphus truei | reverse complement strand
AGAGAGAGAGTCTGAGAGTGAGAGAGAGTCTGAGAGTGAGCCTGAGAGTGAGAGAGTCTGAGAGTGAGAGAGTATGAGAGTGAGAGAGAGTCTGAGAGTGAGTGAGAGAGAGTCAGAGAGAGAGAGAGAGAGTCTGAGAGTGAGAGAGATAGAGTCAAGAGATGCCAAGTGTCAGGAAGAAAACATTAATTTTATCGTTGTTCTTGTTCTTTTTTTTATAGTGTACTTTTCGAAATAAACCTACGTTTCTATGAAAATTTAAGTTTTTGTTTTATTGCGGCCCACCTAAACTTAAACCTTGTTTATTTGGCCCGTGTTAGCCTTTGAGTTTAACATGCTTGATGTAGGGGGAAACCTGGGGGCGGGCAGAGCTGTGCACGGGCGGCCAGAAGCTCCGTGCTGCTGCTTCTATGTGTCTGTGTCTTGCAGAGGGGGCGGGGCTTCTCTCTGCACACAGACAGACCCTCCTTCTCTTCCTGTCTGCTTCCCGCACCAGTTTTCAGCAGCATGGCAGATGGGGGATCGGAGCATGTCGCCCCCCCAGGTGAAAGAGAGAGAGAGTGTGTGTGTGGGGGGGGGGGGGAGGATTGAGTGTGTGTGTGTGGGGGGAGATTGAGTGGGTGTGTGTGTGGGGGGGATTGAGTGTGTGTGTGGGGGGGGGATTGAGTGTGTGTGTGGGGGGGATTGAGTGTGTGTGGGGGGGTTGAGTGTGTGTGTGTGTGGGGGGGAGATTGAGTGGGTGTGTGTGTGGGGGGGGGGGATTGAGTGTATGTGTGGGGGGGGATTGAGTGTGTGTGGGGGGGGTTGAGTGTGTGGGGGGGGATTGAGTTTGTGTGTGGGGGGGGGGATTGTGTGTGTGTGTGTGTGGGGGGGGGGGGGGGATTGTGTGTGTGTGTGGCGATTTGAATGTGTGTGGGGATTGAGTTTGTGTGTGTGTGTGGGGGGGGGGGGGATTGTGTGTGTGTGTGGGGGGGATTGTGTGTGTGTGTGGGGGGGGGGATTGAGTGTGTGGGGGGATTGTGTGTGTGTGTGTGGGGATTGTGTGTGTGTGGGGGGATTGTGTGTGTGTGTGGGGGGGGGATTGTGTGTGTGTAGGGGGAGGATTGTGTGTGTGTGTGTGTGTGTGTGTGTGTGTGTGTGTGTGTGTGTGTGTGTGTGTGTGTGTGTGTGTGTGTGTGTGTGTGTGTGGATTGTGTGTGTGTGAGTGTGTGGATTGTGTGTGTGTGTGTGTATTGTCTGTGTGTGTGTGTGGGGGGGGGATTGTGTGTTTGTGGGGGGGGGGGGGGATTGTGTGTGTGTGTGGGGATTGAGTGTGTGAGTGTGTGGGGATTGAGTGTGTGAGTGTGTGGGGATTGAGTGTGTGGTGTGTGTTTGTGTGGGGGGGGATTGAGTGTGTGTGTGGTGATTGATTGAGTGTATGTGGTGAGTGTGTGTGTGTGTGGTGATTGATTGAGTGTATGTGGCGAGTGTGTGTATGTGGTGATTGATTGATTGAGAGAGTGTGTGATGTAATGCAGTGGTGCGCAAACTGGGGGGGCAATGAGGCGCAAGATTATTTAGGGGGCGCAGGCGGCATGCGACGAAAACTGGGTGCGCGGGCCGGCAGACGCTGTGCGCGGGAGGACGCAAAAGCTGTGCGCGAGGGGTGGCCAAGGAGATGTGCACGGGCGGGCAGCCGAAGATGTGTGCGGGTGGCTGAACAGGATAGTGTAGGTGACGGCCACGTAATGGTGTGTGAGCGCACGCGCAGGGGCTTCGGAGGTACGGGGAGGAGCACGCCCGAGCACAGTGAAGTCAAACGCCCCTCCTTCGGTGTCTGCCCTGCAATAGCGCTGTGTTCCTGCTCTCCTCCGCTGGCAAGCTGCTTCACCGCGATAATCTGCAAGTGATAGGGTAGGCTGCCACTATATCACTCATACTATGAATGTACAGAAATAATAAAAAGAAAGTGAAAACACAACATTGAAAAAGGAAAAAAATAAATAATACTGTAGGTAGGAGTTTGGATGACAATGGGGATAGCAAGACAAAAAGCATGGAGGGGAAGGAAGAAAAAAAAAGGGGGGGAGAGGGAAGGGAGGTAGCAAAGAGGTGGATGAATGCCCCCCCAAAGGATTGCCTTTGTGCACGTACGCTCTCCCAAACTTGGTGCTTGGGGAGACAAACAAAATTGACTTTGAAGTGCGCTCAGCAGCAGTCAATAAACACACACACACAGCCACAGCCACACACAGCCACACACAAATAGCCCCGATCCATGCTTGCAAAACTATGCAGGACACCCTGTGCTCATGCTTGGAGAGTTGGTGATGTCACCGCTCTCAGCGGCAGCGTGGACGCAGCCTAATTTTGCAAGCGCGGGCTGTTGAAATATGTAAGTATTTAAACATATTTGGATTTATATTGTATACCGTTTAATAAAGGGGTTTTTTTTTTTTTCATGTGATTTTGATTACATCAGGCAGGGGGGGTCCGAGAAATTTTATGGATGAAAAGGTGG
>NC_134492.1:38607615-38642615 GCF_040206685.1 Ascaphus truei | reverse complement strand
AAACAAAGATGCCCAAAGCTACTTCCAATGTTACAAAAATACACAGTGCAATACCTATATATTCTCTTGAAAAAGGGTCATTTAGTTTAACCCTTTGGCCAAAGCGATTTAAGCCTGCAGCCAACTTCAAGGCATGACCGTTAGCAGGTCCTAACACTCCATGAGTTAAAGTAACATCGCCAAGTATTTTCTCATTCTCTAATGTCCTTTTTTTTGTTTTGCAATATGTATTAATCTCTTCATTTGATCCTCACATTAAATCTTTAGAACTTGAGGAAGGACCGCGGTCATTCTTTTAATCTGTCAAAAACATTTTATTCTATCACAAAAGGTAATTTCTTTAAATTAAGTACTCAAGTGTAATATAGTAGGCGTCTTACCATTTGATGAGTAATTGACCCCAGCATTCCAGAATTTGTTCAGGACATTCTTTGGACACATCCCCAGTGCCACTCCAGAGTTCATTGTCACTTTCTGAACAAAGACAGAAAGATTATTTTTATGGAACCTGGTTTCATATGGAAAGACTTTTAAAAGCATTCTTTGCATGACCTCATGCAAGACATGATGTGGACTTTGGAGCACCGAATGACAAGGATTTCAGTAAGAAACTGTGTTTTTATTGAACTGATTAACCATCTGAGGTCTTAATGGAAAATTCACATACTACAGTACCTCACAAAGGTGATGAACTAGCGCAGGGGTGGTGGTCAATTCCAAGTCCTCAATGGCCACCAACAGGTCAGGTTTTCAGGTTATATCTCTGCTTCAGCACTGGTCGCTCAGTCAACGACTGTGAAACAAGAGATATCCTGAAAACCTGACCAGTTGGTGACCCTTGAGGACTGGAGTTGGCCACCCCTGCCCTAGGAATTCTTCCCTACCTTTTTCACCCTTGAGTCACTTATTAATGTGTAAATCCTATCATTAATCATTTGTTCTTGTATAAGTCCTTTAGTTTACCGGTAATAATAAGCTAAAATAGCTCACTTCTATTTCAAAATACCTGCTTCAAGAATACATCCCTCAATTGCTCTGAGATTAAATATAAAAGTATGTATAATCTTTGGATTATATTGGGTAGTATGATTTTACAGGTCCTCGTCTAGGGCTAGGTCCCCGCTGCAGCCGGCGGCGTGCGCGCGCCTCTCACCAGCCCTTTACCTCCTTCCTAGCTGTCCCCAGTCCCTCTTCGCTTCCTGCATACTGTGACGCGTCAGCCAGTAGGGGCTACAACAAAATGTTGTTCATGTGCGGCGACGCGTCACATGGTGTGCAAGGGAGCCAACCAGAGAGTATATATATATATATATTGACAGAGCTTGAGAAAAGACCTAGGGGTCTGAAACGTACATCGCTCTGGAGTTTGACTGCTTGATGACTTTTGATTAAAAAATATATTTGTTCAACTCGCGAGTGCTGCGGGGAGATATATATATATATATATATATATATACACACACACTGTTTTTAGAGCAAAGTTTTGTCCAAATGAGGTGTATAGAGCTGTGTCATTCTATGCTTCATCCAGCCACCTGGTTTATTATGAGGGGGATGTTTGAAAAAATAAAATAAATCTCTCTCAATCTCCCTCTCTCGCACTGTAAGGCTGTATCCCCACTAGCGCTGAGCGCGCGGTGCTTGCGGCGGTTACTTACATATATAACTATATGTAAGTCCCTGCGCGTGCTCGTGCACACACGCGCTCACCTGGCGCTTAAGTAAACAAAAAAACTATACTTACCAGCGCGCTCAACTATCCGCAATGCCCCTCCCCCACGCGTGTACATGCAGGACACCCAGCGTTCATGCTTGGAGCGCTCTCCAAGCATGAGCGCGGCCAGCGGGGACTCAGCCTAATATGGGCAATACTATGCATATAGCCTATGCTTGTGGATCCGTCATGGCCACGACACCCACACCTGAGAACTCTGCCTGCAGACCGCGGTCTAGCGCTGTGCACGCGCCACCAGGACGTCAGGCGCGCGCGCAGCAGCCTCCAGCAGGATCGTAGCCTAGGTTGTTGGACGATTGATTGGCTGTTGGGTAGTTATGTTATAAATAACCATTTAGAATAGAGCATTATACCTTCAGACAAAAGTCAAACAGAAGACTTTACAGCTTGGTGTGGGAAAGCTTCAAAACTCAACTTAGAACCACAAAGAAAGAGTTAAATGTCAGAGAATACTGCAAAGCAGATAGAATAAATGAGTGTAGCTGCAGGTGTGCTCAACTGGAACATTTCAACCTATAAGCAGCTGTTAACTAATAGGTGCAGGGTACACATTCTACACAAATGTTGTATGTGTGGGTAAGGGCACATATGACCCCTATCCTACATAAGAGTTCACAGTGTCTAAAAAGAGGTCCTCATACATTACACATCAGCAATTGCCATAAAATGCACAAATACCATATAATAATGAGTTGATCTCATATATTGCTAATATAGCCCCTAGTTTTTTTTTCTTTTTAACGAGGGAAAGTGGTTCAGTTTTATTTAGTCCAGAAATGTTCAATTCGTTTTCACATGATCAGCGCACCCTGTGCATGTAAACATTACGCCATTCCTCAGAAGAAGGAGCCTCAGCATTTAGAGTTGGTGGGTTGGGGGGATGGGGAGGATCTCACCTGTTCTTAAATCAACCTAAAAACAAAATCAATAAATGTAAGTTCTTTTATTTTGCCCCCTTTTTTTATTTTTATTTTTTAACTCATGATGATTTGATTCAAACCAGTGCACGTCTCTCCTTTTGACTTCACTTGCTTTCAATTGGTTGCCACTGTTCAAAAGTAAGAGATCTAAAGCAGTGATATGAAGGATAATTTGAAGTAATCCAATATGTAAAGAGCCTTCCCATGAACACATGCCTGTGAAAATCAGTCTTTATTTGTATGATCTGGAACTTCTGGGTCACATATCTCAAAGGGCAAATTATTTATGCCATCATACTCAAAGCTTGTGAGTGACGTAGTTGTGTCCATCATTACTTTACGTCACAATATATATATATATATATATATATATATATATATATATATATATATACATATTAAGTCATAATGCAACACATTACATAGCTACCAAAAGTTGTTTATCATAATCATCAACATAATTATACTTCAGACTTAAAAATAAGTGAGCAGCACAATAAGCAAAATCCATAATCATCCATAAAAGAACAAGCAAGGGAAATTAAGCAGGGTGTTGTGTAGAAGATCATTATATCCTCCCTATGAGTCTATATGAGTCTGTACCAATCTGCAGAGGTGCAAAATAACTGATGCTAATTATTTTGAATAGGTAGCTACATGACAAACAAACAGTCCAACATCTTGAGAACACGAGTCATCTAAGAACTTATGTCAGTTGTAACAATAATCAGCCCTTTGACCCAATGCAGGCCTGGGAATCAGCAGGGGTCACTCATGCTCCAGCACATTTTGGTTACATTTGCACGTGGCAGCCTTTTAACACTGACTCTGTATGACCTTCTCAGGGGTATACAAAGGTACTGTGTTTTTCTGAAAAAATACCAAGCAGATTATATTTATGTTGAGAGTTTGGCCATTGGGCGAATGTTTGATGTAAGACACATTTCTGTTTTGCAGCCTTGATCCACACCTGAAAAACCACTAATTATGGTTAAGCTGATAAAACTAAAAGAATATGGAGCCATCACACGTTTTCTCAAGTTGACTTTTGACGTATTTAAATGGAGGTATTTAAAAGGCCTTCCACTCTATTGCCAAACACCTGCAAGATAAAATAAAACCTAATCTATAGGCCTCAATTATGGCCTGTACATTCGCAGAAGAGTATTAGGGTATGACAATGCCCAGCTAGTCTGCATCTGCAGGGCAGCTGTTCTAGTTGAGAAGTCATCGTTTCCATGCCTTGCTCCCATTACAAATGTAGCCATGGCTGGTCCAGGGCTATACTTTCTGCCTCCTGCCACTTAAAGCTGCAGTTCAGTCTCTTTTTTATTTTATTTATTAAAAAAAATTTTTTTTTACTTCAATAGTTTCATGTGTGCAATCTCTAATTACCTAAAGAACTGTATAGCTGCAGGTCAATTCGTTCTCCATGTATTGATAGGCAAAATTTGGTGACATAATTAGTGAAGGGATCTGTTTTTCTTCTGCTTCTGTCTCTCAGTGGAAGCTCATGAATATTCATGAGTACTCCTGCACTGACATGTGCTAGAGGGAGGGCAGGGCTGACAAAGGGGTGTGCCAGGACATGAAGGGGCAGTGCCTTAGCAAATGGCTGTTAAAATAGAATACAAGAAAATTGGTCTTTCAAAGTTGTTTTTTTAAAAACAGAAAATGCGAAAAGTATTTTCTTACTATAGAACGGATTTATTAAAAAAAACCACACATGCAGGATATTGACTGAACTGCAGCTTTAAGTCCTAGTATTACTTCCTGGTAAAATATTTTATATCTATAAATAAATAAATACAGGCAGAGTCAGGCTATCCTGTGGGGTTTACTCCCCCCCCCCACCACCCCCCACATGCCGCCTCTCTGAGTGACTGTGGTGGAGGTGAACTGTGTCTGTGTGTAGCCAATCATGGTGCAGACCTTGTGACCTTTCCCTCTGTGCCTTAGGCTGAGTCCATGGTCAGCGACTATCCGCTGACCCGCGCTGACGCTTGTCAGTGAGCCCCTGCAGCCGCAATGAGAGTGGCTTTAGCAGGGGCTCGCGCACACTTCCGCAGGCATGCGGAAGCATAGCCGACAAGAAGCAGCGCTACACAAATATTGTGCTCATTGTGGAGAGCTACTGAATCTACTTGCCTCAGATATCAACACGGGTGTCTATATGTTCTACTGCACACTGGCAGCTGTGTAATAATAATGAAAATAGTATGCCTTTCATTGCAAAGGTACACTGGTCTATGTACAATACAAAAAATGTAGAATTGTGAAGACGTAAAGGTGTTCTTGTGCTTATGAGACTTCATGGTACAGGCGGTCCTCGATTATCAGAGGATGTTTGAACTGGGGCGCTCCCTAAATTGTGCGGCTAAAAAATGCTACAACGCCTTTCCTCGATTATCCACCGGAATCCGTCCTGCAAACCACCATCGGATAACGAACCCATATTAATTTGCAGCGGTGAGCGTCCGATAAGCAGTTCCGACGTCGGATAATGCGTCCAGCGGACTGCATTATGCAGCGTCGGATAAGCCGTTCCACGGAAAGCAGACCGTCGGATACCGAGGACCACCTGTATTAAGAAAACTGTCATATTTATGTTTCTTTAACAAACATGCTAAACGTAAAAGAAGGACTTGTCACATGGCAGCTGAAACATGGTATAGCATATCAACCATGTTCAAAATGCCTTCCTTTAAACAAAGTAATAAAAAAAGTAAAGGGGAAAAACTGTGAGCAAGTGTGAGCTCTGAACATTTAGAAGGCAGATGCATTGAGTGAACAATGTCTTTGACATTCATCACACCAATTAGGTTGGAAAAAGAAATGAAACCAGAAATGACATTGATTCTGTAAGGTGAAGACATATATAGTGAGTTATGGTATATACTCCGTAAACGACATTGCTTCATCTTTTATAAGGTATGGAGCGATGCCTTGTGGAGGCCAGCGGCAGGATGTTCAATACATCTCTAGTGATTCCACAATAAAAAACAATAGGTAGCGCTAATACTAATATCTATCAAAACATATGCTCTAGAAATAATGAAATAAATTGAATTAACATAAAAAGTGTAGCAGCCTAGATACACCTCTGACCCCTGGTCAGACAAGAGTAATGGTACTGGATGGGTATCAATGGCGCTAAACACATTAGAGTGGTAAATAAATTAAATATACAACCAGATGGGATGGAGGGATGATCTCAGCCGGCGTGAATCAAACATGAAAAAAGAAAAAGAAATACATAGTGTGATACTGTTAAGACTCTAAAAAAACAAACAAACAAACAAACAAACAAAAACTGGCAATGTTGCTGAACCACACACTAGACTAAAAAAGATGAATTTAATACATTATAAAAACATACAGTACAATTAAGCACAAATAGACAAAGTTATAGGACCCAATCGATTCTGCCAGATATCGATTGGGTCCTATAACTTTGTCTATTTGTGCTTAATTGTACTGTATGTTTTTATAATGTATTAAATTCATCTTTTTTAGTCTAGTGTGTGGTTCAGCAACATTGCCAGTTTTTGTTTGTTTGTTTGTTTTTTTAGAGTCTTAACAGTATCACACTATGTATTTCTTTTTCTTTTTTCATGTTTGATTCACGCCGGCTGAGATCATCCCTCCATCCCATCTGGTTGTATATTTAATTTATTTACCACTCTAATGTGTTTAGCGCCATTGATACCCATCCAGTACCATTACTCTAGTGATTCCGCACCATTGATCTCGATTAGGGCTGCTTTTTGGCCTTTGGCTACTGTGAAGTGGAGCAGTTTAAGATCTTGCGCGACCTGGTTCGACCACGTTTTCTTTGGAGCATTTCGGTCGTGTGGTGTTGAGGCACTGATATGGTAGTCTGGTGATGTTCATACGGCAGAAGTGGCCAAACCACCTAAGTCTTTGTCGCTTAATGTACTGGTAGATTGTGGATTGTTTTTGACAGGCTAACTGTACATTTTCGTTTTTCCACCGGTCTCGTAGCTTAATATGGAGAATGTTACTAATACATCTTAGTTGGAATCATTCAAGTAGGTTCATATTGCTTTTGAGTAGTGTCCATGTTTCTGAGCCATACAGTAAAATGGTGTGTATTGAGGTGTAAAAATTCGCATTTTTGTTACATTTGTCATGTCCTGCTGGTTCCACGAGCATTTCTTTAAGGAGTCGAACGCTGCAGAGGTGCTACCGATGCGGCTTTTGAGGTCGTTCGTAGCTGCTATGCTTTTGTTATCAATAGACCCTAGGTATTTGAATTAGTCCACTCGCTCGATTGTTTTGCCGTCCAGTTGACGTTGAATCTGTTGGGTATTGGTAAATATGTATTTCGTCTTTTCCGTATTCATGGATAATCCGAGCTTCTTTGCATTGGCTTGCATGTCGTTCAAAGTTTCTTGTGCCTCTTGGGCTGTATCCGCTAAGAACACGATGTCATCGGCGTATACACGGTCCGTGAGGAAAAACTCGCTTCCCACTTGTACGCCAGGCCTGTCTTTAAATATATAGTGAGGAAGATATGCATATGTCTAATGATAACTATGAACAGCTGTATAGGATCTCATTATTGTATGTCTTTATTTATATAGCGCCATAAATGTACATAGCGCTTCACAGTAGTAATACATGTGGTAATCAAATAAATAACAGATAATATAAATAACAGATCATGGGAATAAGTACTTTAGACATAAAAGTAACATTAAGGAAGAGGTGTCCCTGCCCCGAGGAGCTTACAGTCTAATTCATTAGGGGATTTATAGTCATTAGGGGTTTATAGAGCTATAGTGCTTAAGTGAAATGAATATGCATTTTATATATACACTAGATGTATTTATTTTTGCTATGCAACATGCAGTGAGTTCACCTGCTTTACAACTTGTATGAGACAAGTGTTGGGATGTGTGTTCTTAAGTTGAAGAAACGCCAGCAATGATAATAGACATGAAAGAGAACAGCACTCTATGTTAATATTTACTGTGCAGTATCTTTAAGACCTGGTAAAAGACATAACTAAGCTTGTAATAAATGTGGTGTCATGCAAACAGGTTTCTTACCTTCCTCTGGTTCTTCTTCCTCCTGTGGGGACAGTAAACCACTCATTGGGCTGAATGGAATCTCTTCTACCTCAGACTCGCGCTGCAAACTCACAACCTCATAGATTGCATCTCCGGCACTTTTGCTTCCAGACTTGGAGGAAGAAAAGAAAACAACATGACATTAATAAAAGTAGGATCAGCAAGCAGGAAAAAAAATCTGTTTAATGGGCAGTTCCTCACAGGACCAGTTGGAAGAGTGCTTTTCAACTAGTTTTGAAAAGGGACTGAATTGGAACGCATTTCAGAGTAGAAGGTCCAGAAAAACGTGTGTGTGTGTGTGTGTGTGTGTGTGTGTGTGTGTGTGTGTGTGTGTGTGTGTGTGTGTGTGTGTGTGTGTGTGTGTCTATGTGTGTGTATGTGTGTGCTTATATGTGTGTGTGTGTGTGTGTATATGTGTGTGTGTGTATATGTGTGTGGGTGTGTGTATATGTGTGTATATGTGTGTGTATGTGTGTGTATGTGTGTATATGTGTGTGTGTGTGTGTGTATATGTGTGTGTATGTGTGCGTGTATATGTGTGTGTGTATGTATATGTGCGTGTGTGTATGTGTGCATGTGTGTATATATATATATATATATATATATATATTATATATATATATATATATATATATATATATATATATATATACGGAAATAGCCGTGTTAGTCCAGTTGCAATAGTGCTGAATAAATGAGTTCTTCAGTATTAGGTGATACCTTTTTTTATTTGGACTAACAATTTACTCCACTGTGCTTATATGGTAAACTAACACAGACATTTTGTATCTTGCACAACCCCTGTCATGCCAACATATAAGAATATTACCGTAATAACGTCAACCGCTAATACTTGCGTTTTAAGTTAATTCTGCAAAATAGTACAATACTTCCAAAAAGTATTGTTCTAAGGAAAAAACCTCAACATTTGGGACACAAACACTGCTACGTTTTTAGCCAATATAATACTATTGTATCTAAAAGCAAAAACTCTAAAGGGGGGGAAATGAAAATCATACATATAAGAAAATATTTAACGTATCAAGGTACAATTCTTATCTTAAAAATTGTTGTGTAAATATTATAGGCAAGTGGACATGAGAGCTTGCATTTCTAAACACAAGCTAGTCAATAAATATATTTAACACACAATATATAGTATGAATCAAAAACTGACCAAATTTAAGCTCAATACAAAAAATAGTTTATTCTCATGTATATCTATATTTATATAGCACCCACAGTCTACTCAGCTCAGTACAGGAAATTATAATACCATAAATGCAACAATGTCAGACAATAGGAAAGAAAATCCGTGCCCCGGAGAGCTTACTATTTAAGGCTGCGTCCATAGAGGGGGGGAGCCGCGTTCCTCTGCGCTGAGGCTTGTCTACGCAATCAGGAGCGAATGCATGAACTAGCAGACGAGCCAGCGTGCGTGATCGGGAGGCGGGGCACTGACGTCACTGGGCCAATAGCCCGCGAAGCGCCAACGTCACGGCTGATTCGCTCTGATTGGAGGTTCTGCCGTCGGCTGAAAATCCCTGCGCCTCAGCACGCCTGCGGACGCTCGCGGGAGCCCCCTCTCAAGGCATCCTCATTGAGGATGACGGGGCTCATCACGGAGCGTCCGCACGGCTCAGCGCTGACTGTCCTTCTATGGACTCAGCCTAAGTGGTATGTTGGCAAACTTACAGAGACAGCATGTGAGGTAAATGCAGTAGATGGCAGTGTTTGGCCACAATGGTTGGTAGGAGTGACTGTGGGTGTGGGACAGTAGTCATGAGTCCAGGCTATTGAAATGCTTCATTAAAGGTGAGTTTTAATGTTTGACAAAGGTGGGGAGAGAGGATGCTTGATGTATACTGATATACTGAGTGTGAGAGAGTTTAAAGCGAGAGAGAGCGCAGTAGAGGTGAAAGGGGTGCAGAGGAAATGGTTATGGTTAGAGCGCAGGAGATGAGCAGGGGCATAACGAGAGATCAAAGTTGATATGTGTAGACGGACGTTCACAGAGGTACACAATTTGGAGACGTTTATAATGTGAAATTATAATAAGGCTTTATTGTGCCTTTTCCTTTTCATCAGGAAATCCATCCAAACACAGGGGGGGGAACAAAGCTTCTATTAACTTGGGAGTATTTCTATTGAAACACTATGCAATAATTCACATCTCCCTTAGTCAAGCATTTCTCGCAGCCCAAAACATATAGCATGAAATAAGCAGATATAAGCAGTCTCTTAAGAATAAAAGTCTTATCTGTTTCTTGGAGGGAAAATCTTCTCACTTCCTGGTTCAGCTTCAAGTGTAGTAGTTTTCCCTGTGTCTTGAAATCAGCTCTGCTGGGCAGAACTCAATACTGGTCAGCTCCAGAGATCTGGGTTTCTTTTGGTCAGTCTCTCCTGGGACTCAAGAACCTCTGCTCTGTCTCTCCAAAGGTCAGCTCTCAGTCAGAGCTAAGGAGAGTCACGTCCTGTCTGAACAGACAGGTTTTTGTAAACAATCTAATCAAGCAGGTGGTATTTAGTAATTAACTACCACACTGCTAGATTAAATGCACATTACTGAACAGGGATAAGTCCCCTGTTACATACCTCCCCTGTTTGTGGGAAGCTCGGGCTTACCACGGCCAAAGCCCATCCTTCCACTCTCATTCTAGATATCTCTGTGACTTGAATGAGAGTGGATGGAGGAAGAGAACCCTCTGTCCCGCTGGGATTGGAGCCCTTTCTCCAGTTTATTTTTGTCTCCTCCCGAAGATGCTTGAGATCAGCACTCCTCAGTCGCTGGAGGAGGACTTTTTCCACGTAAAGTCTTTTTATCGCGTGCGCGGTCTTGAGATTTCTGATGCATCGGACACTCCTCTTTTTGTAGACAAAGTGTATGGCAACAGTTGTAGAGCAGTTAGGACTAGCCCTTAGAGTTTTCTGCTCTTGAAGTGGTCTTTCTGCAGCTTCTCCACACCACGGAGTCACCAGTTCAGCTTCTTCAGCTAAGGATTCTTCTGGATTTGATTCTGCACTCCTACCTCTGTTTGTTGCCTGTTGGGCAGCTGTAGGTTTGGCTAGTGCTTTCTTTGGTGGCTCAAACTTCGTAATTTTGTTTTGAAGTTGCATGGAGTCCCCAACTCTCACTGTACCCTTGTCCTTAAGGGCATTAGTTACTGTGGGATACTGGTACTTGGGCAGAGCCAATACCTTTTTCCGTATTGGAGGAATCTGTATCAGAGTCTCCTTCATATTCTGGAGCTCTGTAATTTTTGCCGTCAAGGTTGCCGCTGCGTCTGTTTTCTCCTTGGTGTACTGACTCAAGGGAATGGAACAGTCTCTCTGCTTCAGTTTCTCAGCCTTCTCACGCTCCCTCTCATACAGAGTCACCTGGTATCGAAGCTCCGCTTCCAACGATGCTCTGAAGACATGCAGCGTGGCCTTTAGCTCCTCATACTGCTCTGTGGGGACGTACTGGGTATTCAGATGTTCCTGCAGCGCTTGTACCTCTTTAGCATGCTGCAGTTTTTCTTCCTGTAGCGTTTGCTGCTTCTCCTCAGCATACTGGAGGAGTGTACGCAGACCTTGCAGTTGGTTCTGCAGTCGGTGCTCTGCATCAAATTTTTCCTTGACTTCTTCTGTTAACTGAAAATTTTCTTCTTTCAGTTTTAAGTTTTCTCTTTTTAATCTTGAATTTTCTCCTTTTTCAGTCTCTGTATTCTTCAGAGCCTCTTTGCAGTCCTCCTTCCATTTACGCACATCTGCTTTGAGAATGACAATCTCCTGGCGTGAGACTTCCTTCTCTAGGTTGAGGGTCTGAAGCTCCTTCTGAGAGACTTTGAGATCTGTTTCAAGATTACCAATAGTTTCTTTAGCAATGTCCAGCTCCTCAGTGAGACTGTGTAGTTCCTTTCTGGAAACTTCCAGGTCTGTGCGGCAGCTGTTGGTCTCATGATGTGAGGCATCAAGTGCTCTGCGGAGCGTCTGAACCTCTTTCTGAGATACGTCTACGTCTGTCCGGACACTGTTGACCTCCTGTTGTGAGGCATTCAGCTCTATGCGAAGAGTGTGAACCTCTTGCTGGAAGACTGTCATCTGCTTCAGTGCCTCCTCATACTTCCGCTTTAGCGTAGCCACCATTTTATCAGATTGGCTCTGCTTTTCATCCATGGCGGAAATAGTAGCCTTTGCAGTATCTAGCTCAGTCTTGAGATCGTCCAATTCTGTCCAGGCTAAAGAGTAAATTGTGAGTTCATCTTTTTGTAGCCTCACATTATTTTTCTGTAGCTCAGCATTATTTTTTCTCTCTCTTCCTAATTCTTCACAGAGCAGATCACAGTCATGCCTGGCAATTTTCAGGGCGTCTTCAGGGCTGGTCAAGGGATCGTCACTCACTGGTTCCGGCTCCGCTTCCCTGGGATGACTTGTTGAGGGTTCCTCACTGTTGGCACCGGACAGACACTTCTTTGGGGTACACGACTTCTGCCTTGGGCCCTCTGGATATTTGGTTAACCGTGGGACGAATTCTCAATTTTCTCTAGGCTGCAGGGCAACTCGGTCCCCCTTTTCCTACACAGGATCTGCGGACGTGTCTGTTCCTTCCACGGTAAGTGAAGAACTGCTTTTCTTTTTCTGCCTTTTTGATTTGGATGACACAGTCCCTTCAGGGATATTGGGGTCTCCATCTTCATTTGAAATTTTAGCAGCTTCATTATATACGCCAGGCTTTTCTTGCAGTTGCTTTAGCTGACAGAAATATTGGGTGATCTGCTGCTCCCGCTATGTCTCCTGTTGATCATATTCGTCATCAAAGGGAGCTGTCTTTTCTGTTCGTGCCGAGTTCAGGCACACCCACCATTCTTGGGGTGTTTTGTGGGTGTGACTCGGTTCGGGTTCCCCGTAAAAGATCTCTTCCTCTTTATTGGACTGGAAGGGCCACTCTTCCGTGGGGTAGGGTTCATTACAGGAATGCTGCATCTTGTCCTCCATTTTTAGGCTATCAGGTGTAATTTTCTTCCTGACCTCAGGAGGCGCTATTGCAGCTGTTGCCACTGTATTTGCTAGGACCCCCAATTATGGTAGTCCTACAGATGGGCATATTTTGCTTGTAGAGGTCGTAGCTCTCACAGGCATCTCTGTAGACTTTTCTTTCTTGGGTAAATTTTACAATATCAGCAGTACTGTGCATGCATTTTCTCTCATCAGGTATACAAGTTGTGCAGTTGCTAGGTAAAAAAAATCTATTTGCTTTACACCATTTTCTTGCAGGGTGCAATCTCCCCGCTTCAGCAACAGAATTTGGTTTTCTGTCCGAGTTCAGTAATTTTCAGTCTCATCTTTGGGTATTATGGCATTCACACTTCACACTTTGGGTGTCTGTTTTTGCTCCCAAGATATATATAGGCAGACTTTTTTACTTGCAGAAAAAAAACATTCTTTGCAGTGGACTATTTCTTTCATTCCCAGCAGGGTGACTCAACATTCAGCAAATGGTTTTGAAAAACCTTTTACACAGTTCAGAAATCACTTTTTCCCCTATAGGGCAATTTTACACTCAGCATTTGTTTGCTAAAAATTCCCCTGCTTCAGCACAGTCTTGTATCAATTTTCACACTTTTCTGCCTATACTCCATTCACAGCTGGTAGTCCTATGCGGTGTGGCAACCTTTATTTGCAAAATCAGTACCACTCGTGGGTCACCATCTGTATTCACTGGTTCAGCGAAACTTTTGAAAACAACAAACACCTATCCCTTTTCAAGGGCTGACTCACTTCTTGAACCCTGACTATGGCTGAAAGGCAAAACCCCTATTTCAATGACCATATTACACTTTGTGAGAGGCAAATTAAGGTTTAGCTACTTCAGCAGTCTCTTCTGGGTTTTTGTAAGTTTCAGTGCAGTGTGGTTTCAGTGGTGTGTATCCCTTTAATTCCGATCTCTGCTGCATGAGGTTTTTTTTTTTTTTTTTTTCTCAGACTGTTTGTAGGCAAAAAGCATAAAAAAAAATTCACATAAAAATCTCCGGTCCTTTTTAACTACAAAGACACCTCTTATCCCACTTCAAACACCATATGTAGACGGACGTTCACAGAGGTACACAATTTTTGAGACGTTTATAATGTGAAATTATAATAAGGCTTTATTGTGCCTTTTCCTTTTCATCAGGAAATCCATCCAAACACAGGGGGGGGGGGGAACAAAGCTTCTATTAACTTGGGAGTATTTCTAGTGAAACACTATGCAATAATTCACATCTCCCATAGTCAAGCATTTCTCGCAGCCCAAAACATATAGCATGAAATAAGCAGATATAAGCAGTCTCTTAAGAATAAAAGTCTTATCTGTTTCTTGGAGGGAAAATCTTCTCACTTCCTGGTTTAGCTTCAAGTGTAGTAGTTTTCCCTGTGTCTTGAAATCAGCTCTGCTGGGCAGAGCTCAAGACTGGTCAGCTCCAGAGATCTGGGCTTCTTTTGGTCAGTCTCTCCTGGGACTCAAGAACCTCTGCTCTGTCTCTCCAAAGGTCAATCTCAGTCAGAGCTAAGGAGAGTCACTTCCTGTCTGAACAGACAGGTTTTTGTAAACAATCTAATCAAGCAGGTGGTATTTAGTCATTAACTACCACACTGCTAGATTAAATGCACATTACTGAACAGGGATAAGTCCCCTGTTACAATATGTATGAAGGAGCAGATGAGTGAAGTTCTTTAAGGGAAGTAGGAGAACTATGTAAGTGATTTGAAATTTGATGGGAAGCCAGGAGAGGGATTTAATAAGGAGATCAGCAGAGACTGTTTGGGGAGAAAGTGAAATTATTCTAGCAGCAGAATTTTGGACACATTGCAAAGGAGAAAGATGTGAGGCAGGGAGGTCTATTAGCAGTATGTTACAATAATCTAGACGGGAGAGGATAAGGGCATGCAATAGAATATTAGCAGTAGATTGAAAGAGGAATGGGCAGATCTTGGTAATGTTACGCCGTGATTATACAGAAAAATGCTGGCGGCAGCACATGGTGGGACGCCACGTGGCTCCAAAACAAAATACATCAATCTAATTCAAGTAAATATACTTGTCGCGGCGTGCGCGTTGCCTGGAGCTGCAGGGCGGGTGACTAGAGAGGAGATAGAGGATTTTGTTATTGGCCGCCGACGGTCATGTCACGTGAGCTGTCCAGCAAATGACGGCGAACCACTCATAGCCACGCCTCTGCGCCTCCTCTGCTGCTCTTCTCGCCTGTCTCCCTGGAATAATCAAGATGCCGCTTGGCGGCAGCGCAGGTTGACGTCACAGGATAGCGCTACCACCATGCAGCTTTTGGTATACTCAAGGCCTTAAGGAGTAAGAAGCGATAAATTCTAGCTATGCCGTGAATATGAATTGGGAAGGAAATCCTACTCCTAGGCAACGTGCTTTGGCGACAAGATAGATGGTAATACCATTTACTGTGAAGGAGAAAGGGGAAAATAGGTCAGATATAGGAGGAAATATGTGGAGCTCTGTTATAGACATCTTACGTTTAATGCGACGGAGAGCAATCCATGAGGATATAGCCAGGAGGCAATCTGAGACTTGTGACTGGAGGGTAGGGGTGGACAGCTATATTTGCGTATCATCTGCATAGAGATGATACCTAAAGTCAAAGGATTTGATGAAAGTATGTAGAGAGAGAAAAGGAGAAGTCCCAGAACAGAGCCCTGGGGTACAGCAATAGACAGATCAATAGAAGATATGTTTGCAACAGAAACAGAGAATGTGCGATGGGAGAAGTATGATGAGAACCAAGATAGAGCTTTGTTGCAGATACCAAGCGTTTGGAATATGAAGAAGAGAGATTAACAGTATCGAAAGGAGCAGAGAAATAGAGTAGTATTAGTAGGGAAAAGTGACCGTGGGATTTTGCTTCATGAAGATCATAGGTTACTTTAGTAAGCACAGTCTCTGTTGAGTGAGCTGTACGAAAGCTAGGTTGTAAAGGGTGCAGGTGGGCATGGGAATTAAGAAAGTTGATCATACAGGAAAACACGAGACGTGCAACAGGAGGGAAAGGATGGTAGCTAGTAAGGCAAGTCGGGTCAAGGTTGCTTTTGAGAATAGATGTGACCACCACATTCTTAAAGGAAGAGGGGAAAGTGCTAGAGTTGAAGGAGGTATTAAAGATGTGGGTGAGAGTGGGTACTAATGCAGGAGTAAGAGTTCTGATAAGGTGAGGTGACAGGATTGAGAGGGAATGTGGTAGAGGGAGAAGAGAAGATCAGCATAGAAAATTCCAACTCTGAAAAGGAGTCAAGAGTGGAAGAAGGAGATTTAGGCAGAAGCAGGGAGGAGGGGGAAGGGACAGAAGGAACCTTCCTTGTGGATAGCATCCACCTTGCCTTGAAAGTAGTAGGAAAGGCTTGAGAAGAAGTGAAGGACGGATGGGAAGTAGGAGGTTGGAGAAGGGAGTCAAATACAGAAAAAATACAGCATTAATTGGATTCGTGAGTGTTGATGAGTGAGGAAAAGTAGTGTTATACGGCCTTAGAGAGAGCAGAATAAAAATAGGAGAGGAGAAATTTATAGTGCAGAAAATCAGCCTGAGTGTGAGATTCTCTCCATAGGCGTTCAGAGGCAAAGGGCAAAGGCAGCATGTTTGCGAATTTAGTCAAGGCCGTGGGTTAGAGGGAAGGGTGTACCAGAGCCTGGAAGGGACATATAGATCAAGAGAGGACAGACTTGTAAGAGTTGATAAGATTGTCAGTTTCAGAGGAAGGTTAGAGAGAAAAGAGGTTAGAGTTTAGGGTAGATATTAGAGTATAAAGGTCAATGGAGCAGAGGTCTCGAGAGTAGCGAGTAGAACAGTTGAGGGTGATGAGTGGTGGTGAATAATAGGAGGTTATGGTAGGGAGGAGATAGAGACATCAGATAAGGAACAGTTTATAGTAAAGACCAGGTCTAAGTAGTGACCATCCTTGTGGGTCCTAGAATGAAGTCCATTGGAGGAGGACAAAAGGAGAGATTAAAGAGAGCAGTCGAGGTGACTGAGGGATCATCAGGGAGAAGGAGTGGCTCAGTGAGTAAAAGCACGGAGTTTGAAGCAGGGGAACCTGATTCAATTCCCAGTGTCACTTTATCTCCCTGTGCCTCAGGCACCTAAAAACATAGATTGTAAGCTCCATGGGGCAGGGACCTGTGCCTGCAAAATGTCTCTGTAAAGCGCTACGTAAAACTAGCAGCGCTATACAAGAACACATTATTATTATTAGTATGACAGTTGAAGTTCTCCAGTAAAAGGATAGGAGATTTGGTTTAAAGAAAGAAGGAAAGTCAGGATTCAAAGTCAGAAATAAAAGGAGGAGGTAGAGGCTGTAGAGGCAGGTGGTCTGTAGATGACTGTCACACGTAGAGAGGATAGAAAATCTGGGTGAACCTCAAAAGAAGAGAAAGAAACGGAGAGAGGCATGGGGTGGAGTCGATATTGGCAGCGGGAGCAAAGGAGGAAACATACCTCTACCGCCCATTGAGTGCAAGAGAGACCACCGAATAGTCATGTTGTGAAAGCCAGATTTCTGTTAGAGCAAAGAGGTGAAGAGCATGAACGCAGAAGAGGTGATGTAGAACCAGAGCTGTCAGGAAATAGCCCTGACATATTTTCCTAAACATCCCTCTCTCCCAGTTCCTTTCTCTGTCCACTGGGTGTGCTGCTGTTTTCTATCTGCTCTGGGGTTCCTCTGTCTGTCTCCTTTTGTTGCTCCTGTCCTCTGTCCTCTAGTTTCCCGTTTCTCCCTTGCCTTTGTTTTGCGATCTTGACCCCTTCTGTTGCAGCCCTTATCTGACCTGTTCCCTGTAGTCCTGATTACTTATTAAAGGCCTGTGCCAATGATCTGGCTTGTCCCGTTTGTTCCCTGATCTCAGTCCCTGCTCCCTAGTCTCAGTTCCTGCTCCCCTGCCCTGCTTTCCTGTTGCAGACCCCTGCCTGGACCCCCGACTATCCTGCTTGCTGCCTGCCACCGAACCCTGCTTGTGTCCCCAACAGTCCTTGCCTGCTCCCTGCTGTTCCGGCCACTGAGGTCCTACCCGCTCCAGGAGTCTCCCCTTGACCGAAAACAAAAGCCACTTCTGGACCTCGCTGGAACAGATCCATCACCTGCCTGCTTCAGCAGACCCCTTCCGCTTGCGTTGGGTTGAAGATAAGAACGTTTTTTTGGTGTTTGGAAATCCCATTTGGGATCCCGAAGGTTTTTGTTGCCGCAAAGGGTTCTGCAGAGTTTTTTGTGCCACTTTGTCCCCGAGAAGAATTCCCTTTAAAAAAAAAAAGCCTTCCCTGCATTACCTGTTATCGCCATTTCAGAGACTCAGACTTTCATTCCCTGGACAAGGCTTGTCTCTCTCTGCATTTCCGAGTGGGCCACTGCAGATTTTCAGGCTTGCAGTTCTAAAGACTTACTTTGGATTTCTTTGCTTGGGTATAGCACTGCTGGTTCTTGGGGTTCCCATTTCAAAAACAAGAGTACTTCCATTGTTTTGATGCTATATGCCATGATTTCTCTGTAATCTGTGATCTTCCTATGCTTGGTTCTACGGTTACAGATCTAACTGCAAGTGTCTCTGTCTTTAGTTTCTCGTAATCTGTGATATTCCTATGCCTGATTCTAAAGTTTCAGATGTAATTGCAAGTTTCTGTCTATGGTTTTCCCTGCAATTTATGCTATTGCTGAGACTAATGCTAAGGTCTCAAATCTAAAGGTCAGCTCTCCAATCTTGTCTCCTTGTTGTGCATAATATTTCTGTTGTTCATTTCAATGTTTCTGCTTTAAAGACACATTTTCTCTTTACTGGTTTCTTGGGAAGTTTGGTTTCCCCATGTCTGAAGCTATGGCTCCCATTTTGAAAACAGTCTTGAGCAATAAATGTGAACACAGTACCATAGATTCTTCAGAGTTTCTCAAGGTAAAGAGAAAGAAAAAGAAGGGTGGCTGTTCAATTGTGGTGGAAAAGAAAGAGGATGCCCTTAACCACGGTAAAGATGCCTTAACTCAGACACTTCAATCCGCAGGGAAAGAGACTGATTGCCTCTGTGGACGACTAGATAAAGAGCAAGAGGCCAAGGCTGCACTACAAAAGTGTCTGTCCACAGCAATTGCTAAATGCGTATTACAGGAAAAAGAAAAGCATCAGTTGGAGAGTAACATAGTGATCATGTCAAGTAAGCTGGAGAAGGCTTACTAAAAACTTCTCTCTCTCCGATTTCTCCATTTCCCCTTTTCCTCTCTCTGACCATCACCTCATCCTCTCTATCTCGCTTCTCCCCTTCTTCACCTCCGTCTACCCCCCGGCTTTGCAGAAACCTGCGCTCTATTCACTTACCTGACTTTGAGACCACTATACACTCCTCCCTCTCAGCTCTGCTACAGACCCTGACAACCTGGTCAGGAACTACAACTCTGCCTTGTCCTCCACTCTTGATCTACATGCCCCGCTTTCTCTCTGCCGCACTCGCCCTTCTAACCCTAGACCCTGGTTAAATTCCCACACGCGCATGCTGCGTTCCTCCACTCGTTCCTCTGAAAAACTCTGGAGGAAGTCTCACACTCTCGCAGACTTCCTTCACTACAAATTTATGCTATCCTGTTTCAACTCTGCCCTCTCGCAAGCTAAACAAGCCTACTTTTCTGCACTAATCAACATGCACAAGTCTAACCCACGCCGACTGTTCTCTGTCTTTGATACTCTAATCAAACCACCCTCAGCTGCCTCTCCTTCCTCCATCTCCGCTCAGGACTTTGCTGACTATTTTAAGGAAAAGGTGGAATCCATACGTCAGAACATCCCCTCTGTTTCTTCCTCCCATCCTACACCTCTTCCTAACTCTCCTCCTGCCTTCCTTGACTCTTTTTCCACTGTCTCAGAGGAGGATGTGTCGCTGTTGATCGCCTCTTCTCCCTCTACCACTTGCCCTCTTGACCCCATTCCCTCCCATCTCCTAAAACCTCTTGCTCCTACTATAATCCCTACGCTCACACACATTTTTAACTGTTCCCTCTGCTCTGGAACCTTTCCATCCTCCTTCAAACATGCAACAGTCATATAATTACTCAAAAACAGCAAGCTTGACCCTACCTGTCTCTCTTACTATCGACCTGTCTCCCTCCTGCCTTTTGCCTCTAAACTCCTTGAACGTCTTGTATTTCTCGCTTGCTCCATTTTCTCAACACCTATTCTCTCCTAGACCCTCTACAATCTGGCTTCCGCACTGCTCACTCCACGGAAACAGCCCTCACTAAAATAACTGACGACCTCCATGCTGCCAAAGACAGAGGTCATTACACTCTGCTCATATTACTCGACCTCTCTGCAGTATTTGACACCGTGGACCACCCTCTTCTCCTTCACATTCTCCATACTCTTGGTATTCGGAACAAAGCTCTATCCTGGATCTCATCCTACCTCTACCATCGTACTTTCAGTGTCTCTTCTGCTAACACCTCCTCCTCCTCTATTGATCTCTCTGTGGGGGTACCACAAGGCTCTGTCCTGGGACCTCTTCTCTTTTCTCTGTATACACTCTCTCTAGGTGACTTAATAACATCTTTTGGGTTTAATTATCACCTCTATGCTGACGACACACAAATATACTTTTCAACACCCGACCTTACACCTGCTGTATAAACCAAAGTTTTTGAATGTCTCTCTGCTATATCATCCTGGATGGCCCTCCGCCGCCTTAAACTCAACATTGCTAAAACAGAGCTCCCCATACTTCCTCCCAAACCTAGCCCTACTACCTACTTCCACGTTACTGTTGGAAGTACGATCATTCACCCAGTAGCCCAAGCACGCTGCCTAGGGGTCACACTCGACTCCTCTCTCACATTTGCCCCTCACATTCAAAACATTTCTAAAACCTGTCGCTTGTTCCTCCGCAATATAACAAAGATACGCCCTTTCCTCTGTTGCTCGACTGCTAAAACTCTGACTCAGGCCCTCATTCTCTCCCGTCTTGATTACTGTAACCTCCTGCTGTCCGGCCTTCCTGCCTCTCACCTGTCTCCCCTACAATCTATCCTAAACACTGCTGCCAGAATCACTCTACTCTTTCCGAGATCTGTCTCAGCATCTCCCCTCATGAAATCCCTCTCCTGGCTTCCGATCAAATCCCGCATCTCACACTCCATTCTTCTCCTCACTTTTAAAGCTTTACACTCTTCTGCCCCTCCTTACATCTCAGCCCTAATTTCTTGTTATGCACCATTCAGACTCTTGCGTTCTTCTCAAGGATGTCTTCTTTCTACCCCCTTTGTATCTAAAGCCCTCTCCCGCCTTAAACCTTTTTCACTGACTGCCCCACACCTCTGGAATGCCCTTCCCCTCAGGACCCGACTAGCACCCTCTCTATCCACCTTTAAGACCCACCTTAAGACACACTTGCTTAAAGAAGCATATGAATAGCACTGTGGATAATACTGGACACATGATACATAAAGCTTGGCCCCCTGCAGACGCACTTACCAGAACTTCCTCCTACTGTCTCTGTACGTTCTCCCTACCTACCAATTAGACTGTAAGCTCCTCAGGGCAGGGACTCCTCTTCCTTAATGTCTAAAGCACTTATTCCCATGATCTGTTATTTATATTATCTGTTATTTATTTGATTACCATGTGAATTACTACTGTGAAGCGCTGTGTACATTAATGGCGCTATATAAATAAAGACATACAATACAATACAAGGCATACACTGATGCTGCCCAGGACCAGGGCTCCATTGATAACCTCAATACAGCTCTGGAGGAAATTGACAGGCTTAGTACAGAGCTTGAAGCCTCTCAATAGAAATTTCACGAGCTTAATACAGCGCTGAGAGCCTCTCGGGAGGAGATTTGGTACTTACTGTAAACACAGATACTGTACATTCTGTGTGAGGCCTTCGAAGGGTTGTATAGTGGGTTTGGAACTATAAAACAAATGTTCAAGACACTCTCTGTCCAAGCCAGTGAAGGAGATAAGAGACTCCATGAATTAGAAGAGAAGAAACAATTGGCCCAGGAAAAGTTAGACGTAAAGGCAACACTGCAGAATGCAGAGAGAGTGCTGCAAGAAGAACGTGTCTCCCTGGAGCAGCACACACAAGCAGAGAATATGCTGCAGAGCCTTCTGTTGATGCCCTGATCTGACCTGACCCCTTTACCCCTGATTACTTATTAAAGGCCCTTGCCTATGATCTGCTTGTCCCTGTTTGTTCACTAATCCCAGGTCTCAGTCCCTGCTCCCTAGTCCTTTAACCCAGCCAGGACATTATTGGCCAGTAATACCCTGTTCTGAGGGAATTATTACTATTATAGGCTAAAAGTAGGCTTTTTTTTTTTTACTTTATCTTTTTTTATGAAAAATGTAATAAAAATAAACACTTTTGTAGTCATCTTGATATTTAGCAGCATGATCGTCTATATTCTTATGCTTTTACTGCACGTTTATTAAAATGAAATTGTACATACACACAACCCCCCTCTATATAGAAACACTCTGCACACCCATCTATATACAAAACCCACCACTATATACATAAACACACTGCCGCCCCACCTCTCTACACCCACAAAACACTCTGCAACCCTCCTCCACCCTCTACTTACAAAACACACACTGAACACACCCACAAACACAACACACACAGCAGCCCCCCTCTATACCCACAAACACACACTGAAGCCCCCCTGTAAACCCACAAAACTGCACACACACCAACAAAACACACTCTGCAGCCCTCCTCCACCCTATTCACAAAACACACACTGAAGACACAAACACTGCAGCCTCCCCTCTACACACACAAAACACACTGCAGACACAGCAACAAAACAAACTGCTGCCTCTTCTACACCCACAAAACATGCTGTAGCGCCCTGTAAACACACACACCAACAAAACCCTCTGCAGCCCTCCTCCACCCTCTACACCCACAAAACACACACTGCAGCCCCCACTGCACCCACAAAACACACAGCAGACACACAAAACAGACTATTGCCCCCCTCTAAACCCACAAAACACCCACCAACAGAACACACACTGCAGACACACACACACCAACAAAACACTCTGCTGCCCCCCCTACACCCACAAAACACACAGCAGACACAAACTTTTCTCCTCACTCACTCTCTTGTGCAGAGCTCTCAGCAGGCAGAGTGAGGGAGGAGGTTTGCCTTTGCCTTTCATGTCCAATCACCTTCCATGTCTGAGAGCTGTTCTCACTCTGTGTCTATGAGAACTCAAAGCGGATTGGCTGAAAAAATTAGCAGGTGCCAAAAATTCCAACCAATTACTGAATCAATAATGACTGTAATTTTTAACCAATCAGAGAGCAGGGATTTCAATAATGCACAGAATTTAAAAGCTTTAGCCTATATTTCTTAAACTGCATCAAAACTTAGATATACGTTTATTCCAAAATCACACCAGAATATTGTCTAGTTGGATAAAAATGTACCCGCACATTAGGAGTTTATATTATTACAGTTCGTTTAGGAACCATATAACTCTAAAATGGCTGATGGGTCAAATTTCTAAATTTTTGCAGAGGAATGCAAGGATGGGTAAAAAAAACATGATTTTTTTTTTTTTGCTAGCTAGCGCAGGATGCATATGAATTCCTTCTTAGCAGTGTTATGATGCATTGCATGAGTCACAATCAGTCAACACATATCTTAGAAATCTATAACACTATAGTAGAATAACAGGCCTATAATGTTTTTTAACAGCTCATATTAACCCAATTTAAGTGGGAAGCATTATAAACGTAAGTTCTTAATGTATTTAACGAACGTGCACAGCACTGAGTCTCCCCATTTGCCAAAATGTGGTCATCTGTGTGCTGGATTCTATCACCACACCCAGTCCTTCATGTTCTAGTTTGAGAAATACTATACATTTTTAATGTCACCTTTTATACATGTTTTTATACCATGTTCATGGACTCTAATCCTTCCTTGTACATAATGTAACACTTTAGAGATACTAGTTTACTGATTTAACATTATGCTTTTACACAAAATGGTTAAAGGAGCAGAGTTTGTTTTTTTTACATGTAAACGAAGCAATGAGAATTTGGAGCTGAACTGCTTAATTGTTAGCTCCGGGGACTGCCTGGCATGAGAGATACTTACAGGAGAAGGTGCCGCTAGTACTTCATGGAGGTTTAAATCCTCTGCGTCACGGGGGCGAATAGGAAGCCACAATGTATGGCGTTGCGGCTTCCTATTAGCCTGCATGGCTCAGAAAATGTAAACCTCCACTTTGTTTCCCCTGTATGAGACAGTACCAGCGACTCCTTCCCCGGCAAGTATTTAGTAAAACAGGGAGTCCACGGATCTGGAATTAGCAGGGTTTAGGTCTGGATACTCTCTGATTCCAATACATGTTAAAAAATAAAAAAACACCGGTCTGAATGTGAAAAGTTTGGTAACTATCTTTTAGGTGATTATTGCCCATGTCTAAATTTAGCATAGATTGAACTTGATGGACGTACGTCTTTTTTCAACCTCATCTACTATGTAACTATGTAACTATGTAAACCACATACAGAACATAAATAGACACACCAACAGTTAATTAACCAGCAGATTGTTTTATTCTGCAGGTTCTTAATGGTGATAATAACAGATTGTATTCTGTAAGAGGACATCATTTCTGAGTTACTTCACCAGGAGAGCTTTAGTTTAGGTTTTAAAGGTATTTTTTGTGTCGTTAAAGATTTGTTCTAATAAAATGTATTTGTTTTGATTTAGTAGAGTAGTGTGCATCATTTAGGGTTCGTTTCTCTTTTGTCACATATGCTTTGTCACTGATAGCACCACTCTAGAATGTAAAAAGTAATACATTTAAGGCTGAGCAGGGATCCCCCCTTTTTTCTGTATAAAAAAAAACACACAGATGGGGGAACTGCCAGTTTCATATGTCTTCCATAAGGATGGAGGTTGTGATTCTTTTTAGGAAGCCAACATGCGAGATGAGACAGAGAGGTCTCTATCTAAGTGCACTTGAAGAAGAGACTTCTAAGGTTTAAAAAAGATCTGTATACAATAATTTCATTTATCAAGAAGTTTCATGTTGGTCCCTTTAAAAGTATCACAACCTACAACAAATCTACACTTACACTGTACCAATAGTAGAACTTTGAACAATTTCCACAAAGACCAATTGTTTTGGTGGTTAGTAAATCAATGTGTATGAAATTAGTGTTAATGCAAAAATTAAAAATAATACCAACAGGGTGCTACATATTTTTATGGGTTTTGTTTGCTTTCTCATATTTTTCTTTTTAGGTTGAATTACATCTTTAGGCTGCTAATTATAATGGAAACTATTGTGAAAAGGGAACACCAATTCAAGCTAAAGTGGGTTGTAAACACCAGATGTTAAAAGGGCCAACAAATTCCTTTCAGGTTATGATGTACAGCAAATTTCAAACTGTGATCATCTGAACGTGATACATAAAAGCTTAGTCTTCTACATCAAATTGCCAGAGGCATAAAAGACAATTTCTCATGCAGCTTGATCTTTACAGTAGAGTTAACAAGATATCTTTCAACTCAAACATACCTGTTTGAGCTTTAGGTAGAAGGTCTCCGTGAAGGTTTTCCTGCTGAAGTACCAGAAACGTTCATTGGTGGGGTACACACGCAAAACTGTCTCCAGCAAGAACCGTACCGGTTCCACCACCTCGGTGACCACCATATCAACAGCAATCGTCATGTACACTCGTTTATCTAGAAGACAGCGAGGAGAGCTCAAACACAATACTTGCAATCCTCATACCTTTGCCTTATTTGGAAATCAAACCTGCCATTTTAACATCATTTAGGTGTACCAAATGCGGTGCTTATTATTGAATAGATCTGCTACTGACAATATATCCTTCTTTACTGGTCAAGGCCCAGGAGCCTCAGATGAGTGCAATGAGTTAGGCATGCAGTTTCTCCTCATGAAGTGATTGGTGTGTTTCTAGGGAACCACATGAGCATCTTCACACCAGTAGCCGTTATTTCGATTATGTAATACTGCACACACAGACTTTAATCACATTTGTATCACTGTCAAGTAAAACAGTACCTTTGGGAGTTTCTTCATTGAGCGCTTGAAAGGCTGGTGCATTAGGGTTCCATATTCCTGTGATCACATAGGCTTTTCTATCACTGCTCTTCCCCATGGACTCCTAGAAAGAAACAGAGCAGGAATAGCAATTGTTAAAGGGGCAATGAGCCACAAAAGAACGCAGCAACAATTATGTTATTTTCAGCACAGAGTTTAAAACACAAGACAATGTACCAAAGAGGTTGACCCAGCACATCTAAAGTATTTGCTTGTTATCTTCGTTAACTCAAAGGCACAGTATAACAGACAAGACTGTGCCGATTGGTCAACACAAGGTACCCCTCTATAAACGTGACAAGTTCCATGGTGAATTCTTCCTTCTCTAGCAACTCAAGGCAAGGGTAGAAAGGAAACAAAGCCTCTTCATTCATGGATGTGTAGAGATACAGTGGGAGTGCCTGCCTAAGTATTTATATCACTGTAAGAGATGTGTGCAGAGGTATATTTAATGGCGACCGATTAGGGTGAAATTAAATCCTGGCTTTATTGCGCTTATTCCTTTAACAAGGCAAAATAGACAAAAAGAAACAAAATAAAGGCCTACTCCACTTTGGAGAATAACCAAAACTTTACTCCAGCCCTTATAGATATATATATATACAATATGACATAAGGAGAACAGACCAGGGTTTCCTGACCAGACTTATTCCTGGGAGCGATTGGACTGCAAAAGCCTACAGAAACAGATGAGACTTTTAATCAAGGGTCTTTGTCCCAGCTCGCTAAGCAATGCCCTGTTCTGAAGGAATTAAAACTAATAAAGGCTTAATGTAATTTGCTTTATTTCATTTTTATTTTAATGATAGCAACACTTGTTCACATTTCTAAGCATTTACAGGTCAATAATACCCAGAATGTTGACCAATAAGAGAAGCATTCCAACGTTTTAGCATATAAATTTGAGATACCCTGCAGTTCTATATTGCCATTAGATAGCCATGTGTCACATGAACGCCCAATATCTGACATCAGAGCTCAACGTCTGTGAAGCAGATACATTTCCAAGTCTTTAATAATGACAATGTCAGCTGAGGGGGGTGGGAAGGGGGTCAGAAATGCCAGAAACATCTGATTATTACCATATCAAGAAGATGCATGTCACTGTTTTTTACATTTCTGCCTGGGCTCAGCAGCATTCCAAAGCATCTGCAAATAAAAGAGATCACTGAATTAGAAGTTACATGTAAAATGTAGTGCCAGAAATGTAAAAGAAAATACAGATGGAAATAGGCTAAAACCATCTCAGATCTCTGACCGAAAATGTTTGCAGCAGAACAAACATGTAAAAGGACCTGGGGAAAAATTTGCATTAAACCAATCTCCATTAAACCACTGCAATCATGGTGAGTGATCAAGTTTACCTATATACCTGGGCCTAAGAAACATACCGTGGCGAGAAAAAGTCTGTGAACCACAATGATAATTACGGAAAATCCATAGTTTTTCCATGATAACCTTCTTGAATGAAATCAGTCTTTTCTTAAATATCCAATAGATTTTATATTAACCAATTCCATGTCTTTTGAAACAAAATTATATATAAATTAGACAAACAATGAGTAATTAAGAGTCAGGGTATGTGCAAAAGTAAAAGAAACCCTGGTTGAATCAGCTAAATTAAAAGATCAGAAACTTTGTGAGTTTGGTCTTAACCATACAGGTGTGTGGAAACATGTCATGCCACAATCAAAATAAATCTCTGTGTACCTCAGAAAAGCAGTTATTGATGCTCATCAGTCTAGAAAGGTTTACAACCCATTTTGAAGGATTTGGGGCTCTACCAATCCACTGTCAGACAGATATTCTACAAATAGAGAAAGTTCAAGACCACAGTCACTCTATCCAGGAGCGTCCGTCCTACAAAAATCTCTCCAAGAACAAACCGGCAAATCATCCAGGCAGTCACAAAGAACCCCATAGTAACATCAAATGATCTGCAGGCCACTCTCGCCTTGGCTAATGTTCATAACTCAACTATCAGAAAAGACTGAACAAGAAAGGTGTTAATGGAAGGATAGCCAGGAGGAAACCACTGCTCTCTAAAAAGAACATTGCTACTCGTCTGAAGTTAATCAAAGAGCACATAGATGATCCAGAAGTCTTCTGGAACAATGTTCTCTGGTCAGACAAGTCAAAGGTAGAACTTTTTGGCCTCAACATTATGTTTTAGCAAAAAACAAACACTGCGTTCGAACAGAGGAACCTCATCCCAACTCTCAAATATGGTGGTGAAAGTGTGATGGTTTGGGGCGGCTTTAGTGCCTCAGGACCTGGAGGGCTTGCCATCATTGACACAACCATATATTCTGCATTGTATCAGAAGATTCTAGAGGAAAATATCAGGCCATACGCTCGTGAGCTAAAGTTGAACAAAAAGTATGTCATGCAGCAAGACAATGATCCTAAACATAAAAGGAGATCTACAAAAGAATGACTGCAGAAGAAGAAATAGAATGGCCTAGTCAAAGTCCAGACCTAAGCCCTATGGAAATGTTGTGGCAGGACATGAAGCGAGCTGTCCATGCAAGGAAGCCCTAAAATGTCATTGAGTTGCTGTAGTTCTGCAAAGAGGAATGGGCCAAAATTGCTCAACCGATGTGAGAGATCGACCAGCAGTTACAGGAAACACTTAGTTGAAGTAATTGCTGCTCAAGGGGGCGCCCCCAGGTACTGAATCTGAAAGTTCACACACTTTTTCACACATGGATATTGCATGTTGAATCATTTGTGGAGTTGTTGAAAAAGTATCATGTTTTTGTGTCATTTTTTTCTCTCTAGGTTATCTGTATCTATTATTAGGATAACATTTTAGATTTGAAATATGTGAAAATCCTAAGGGGTTCACAAACGTTTTCTCGCCACTGTATTTAACAAGAGGTGCTTTCCAACAACTGATTAAGTAACATGTGATTTCTACTAATATACTATTTTACATTAATACAGACTGTCTTCATAAAAAAATGTGTGGTTGCAATTTACATCTAAAATAATTCCTACCCTATCGGGTATGGTGCTTTCCAGTGTTGTTGAAGTAGAGTACTTAAAAATCTCTACTGTCCACAGGTTTTGTAAAACGAAAGGTTCAGAAGTAAAGTAGAAAGTATCGCAGCTCAAAATCTCTTCTACTTTCAACAGAGTACTAAGGGGATTATTCACATAGGTCCATTGTTGGTTACTGCATTGACTTGAATTCAAGTTAATGATAAATAGGGTGCCTTAACCTGAAATGGACCTTCGTGAATAACCCCTCTAGAGATCCAACAAAATAATGAGCTAAAGTCCAGATTTAATGGAGTCCAGGCTCATACTAAATGAAAGGAGGACAAATGTCTTTACGTGTTTTATTCATTTTTGCACAACATTGTACAGGAAATTAACAGAAAATAATTGGGGTTAGAGAAAGTTCAAACACAAGTTAGCTAATAATATGAAAATATTTGAGTGCTGTATTTAAACGATGGCCAAATCAGATAGTCAAGACAGAGGCCAGGGAAGAAAGAATATCAATCCAGTGTCTTATCCATGGAGCTGTCTAATAGAGGGTTGTACGAATTTCCGCATATAAAACAGCCCTGTGGCAATGATTCTTATCTCATCACAGTGGAAAGAAATGAGATTGAGAAAAATAGAATGAATATAACAGCATGAAATAAATGGATATGGGTAAACTTAACTCAATCTTGAGATACAAATGCTCTGTTACATGAGGAACGTAAAAAATGTATTGCTCTGCGTATGCTATACAAACACACACACTATGTTTACCCTAACGTTTCATAAGTTGGGATGTGCAAGAGTGCCTCTGACCCCTGAGCACCTTGATTGTGCACATGAGATGGTAGGTATAAGTGTACTAGACCAACGATAGCATCATGCTAACTTTCCAAGAGAGGTGACTGCATGAAGTATAACTGTTCAACACTTTGAAATGCAAATGTATTATACAAATGCAACATTTTTATGATCATTTAGACAAGCTGATACACAAGTAATCTGCAGGTCTAGTAGTGTTAGAGTATGAAGCTGAGTCAGCAGCCTGCCACACATACTTTTTACATGACCTTGTGATCACAAATGGGCTACCAACTGAAACTTAATGTGCTGACTAACTGCATAAGTAATAATAATGTTTATGTTCTCTTCTCTGGAAGTAGAAGTGACATCAAGAAAACAATAACCTGTGTGGTTTAATGTGTTCAACTTAAAAGGATAGCATTGTGAAATAAAATTGGGTGTGAATCCTCCTAATAAAAATAAACTTTAAAAAAAAACACCCAAAACTCAGCCCCTTTATGGTGAACAATTTCGTTTTCCTAATAAAAGAGGCTTCTGTCCGACATTTCTTACCCAGTTGAGTATTTATAATTGCGTAAAGGAATTAATTGTTCATACATCAGTCATCAAGAACAAATAACATAGATATGTTGTCTATGGCTCAGAATGTAATTTTTAATAGATCAATACGCATATAAAAAGAAGTGTTAACACAATTGAATTCCAATTACAGCTCCATATGAGCTTGGGCAAGTTATTGTAACACCCTCTAGGAAGGGGTATGTTTGTATTGCCGTGCAGAACCATTTAAACAAGGACTTTGTCAAGTCCCCCAATACCTTAACCAGAACTCTTGTTCATGTTCTGTTTATAAACTATTCTGTTTTTAACAGTGTCTTATACATAAATAATAGAACAACATTGTATTTTATTTTCTGAAAGGTGATGCTAATAGTAAAAACTGATCCTCTGTCTCAGAAGAACTATTTCTGCTCAGAATAAAAATGGTCAATTTAGTCTTCCAGCTTTAAAATACATACAGTAGGGAGTTATTCATTAAACTGAAAGTGTTGATCGGGGCACTATGGCACGGAAACTCCCACCGAAATCAATAGGATTTTCTGTACCATAGTGTCTTAATTGGCATTATTCAAGTGTCATGAATAACCCCTATAGATTAAGTGCTCCATTTAAAGGCATTAGATGCGCTCTTTAAAGGCTGTAGAGGATCAATATCATGTACAAGCAGCATCAAAAAGAGCTCAGCTCACTAGGAAAAAAATACAGAGTTATTGCTATATGGGATGCACACTGTTATACAGAGCCGAATTGGACACATATTAAAAAGATCTAACCACATTGCAGTGGTTGAATGGTTAAGAGTTTAGTACGTTACAGATGTTGGTGCTCCCACACAATTTCTTGCTTGACTTCTCTTGCAATTTGATGAGGGTGTAACAGTAGCTTTAAATTAACACAGTTCAATTCTGAATAGCAAATAGATGTGCTGTGTGATTGGAAGGAGGAAAAGTAAAACACCTGCTGATGGTAAGATGCATTTTAAACTGATTAATGCTCCTTTTTACGGTGTAATAATTATGATAATCCTTTATTCCATTGATAAACACAAAGACAAAGACCTTATCCAATTTTCTTCTAAAAGGGCTTCATTGTAGGCCTACCTACGAGTATTAGAGTAAACTAAAAGGAAAGAAGTCACTGGTTTATTATCATAAATTGGGCATGTTGCAAACTCATATTATCCCCATGTAAACACTAGGGTGGCTGAAATGTCACCAACACAGTCTGCATGTCATATAAGTGATGGTGTGGGTGTATCTGAGGGTGTAGTCAAATTGTGCGGACTATTGATCCACAACAGTAACTACAGTACTTAATAGTAATAAATAATGCTGTATCATTGTTGTGTCTGCCTTCATAGTACAAGTGCACAGTAGCCCTGAGAAAACTACACCATAAGTTGAGAGATAGGAGAATGTACACACTACGTGGCAGAGTACTGTACGAAAGAGCATATAAATATAGTAAAACACTGATTGACACTAGCATGGAGGTATGCGCGGGAGCACACAATTCTGGAGGTTCTATTAAGAACAAGGATGCAGTATGTTATACGATATATGGTCTCCTGAGTTTTTGAGGCAGTTGATAACAGGACTGGTGCCTGTGCCACTGAGCAGCTGTACCAGGAATTTCATTAAAAATTAAAAAAATTTAATAATTGCCAACTATATTCACTCAACACACAAAAAGAAGAAAAATGATAGGTCAGCATATTTGACAATAATGTTTTTATGAATGCTTTTCCTTCCACAAACGTATGGGCATATCATTCCATCAGATGTGGATAATTTAACGGACCAACATAAGAGCTGTTCTTATACTACTATAATGAAGTAGACCTGGGATTTCAAAAGTTCCATATGCTATGATGAAGAATTGTCATGTTAATCCATTAAAATGTAACACAGCCTGCAATGAATCTACACCTCTTCAGCATCGACACGGCTATTAGAACTTAGAACTGCATCATGTGCGTAACAAAATACTTTCACCATACTTACAAATAATATTTTTGCCAATGCATAATCTTCCAAATAAGCGGTCAACATACAACCATGCTCCAGCATTTATTTGAAAACAGATATAGCATTCCATAAGATGTGGGTAACACAAAACACTTGTCAGGTAATTATTCTCTTCACAAGCTTTAATTACTGTGAGCAATACTTCTAAACATAATGCTTTGAGTCTCATCAACCTGATGAAGTGATGAGGTCAAAAACACTGCGTTTCAAGTCACTGCTCACAATAATGTAATGGCTCGCTGAGTAAAGCGAAAAATAAATATTCTTTGTGGAAACTGTAATTATTAGATAACCCCCTCTATTTTGATAACTTCATTCTCCTACTTTACAGAATCCATGTAGGTAAAAATGGCTTCATTAACCTATTTAGAAAATTATTTTCAGCACCAGTTATCCTAGATACTGTAGTTCCGAAAATGCTCATCGGACTTGTCAGATCGAGCCACTTGTGACATTCAAATGATTCTTATTGTGAACCAACAATGGTTTAGGGCCATATAATCTTAGCAGAGTCAAATTTCCCTGTTAATATCCACAGTTATTTTAATTTTAACAAAATCTCTCTAACAACATCCTTGTGCCGCATAATAGGTCACAGGTAGATATAATGATAACTGTAGGAATCTGGCATTCAATACGACATCTGAGTTAAAGCAACAAATATTGGCTCAAAATCAGTGGTTTTCCACAACCTCATGGAGTAAAATCAACCACATCAGATTATACAAATGACCAAGGAATAAAATTTAAAAAAACTTCAGAATGCACCAACATACGAATTGGTTGGTTATACCCAAAACATGACGACTGGGGCTCTGCCAGGAAAAGGTTGTAAACGACTGCATTAAGTCCCTCAGCTTGGAAGACTTGCAATGCTGCCTACTGGTAGACGTGAACAGGGCCCGCTACAGCCTGCTGATCTATGTGTTTCACAGTACCGATAGATACAGATTTAAGAAGATTAGATAACCAAGGTGCTCCCTATTCGATCACTTATTTGTTTTAAGGCGAACCAGGGATAGTTAACTGGAAGCCTGCTGGCTTGATGTATGTCTCATAGACATTTACCATGTCCACAAAAACTGCAAATGAGTCAAATCTGGTAGTGCACTAAACTAAATTGTAAAAAGTGCACATAACATCTTTAAGAAGATGATTTATTGATCGCTGTGTAGTCACAGCAAAAAGAAGCACAAGACCACCACCTGCTGGATTCCTAACATAGAAAATCCATGTTTTACATCGGTCAGGGCTCAAAAACCTCGAATGAATGAGATTAAATAGTACCAGATCACAAAACAATTAGAAATGTCAGATTTTGAATGAGATTTAATTAGCCAAAGTCTGTAAAAATGTTCAAATACAAAACAAGACTGGACAAACCTGCTGGCTGTATATTGCGTGACACTAGATCCCATTATCATGCAAACTGATCGTTATTGATATTGCTACAAAGGGGAAATGTAAACCAGAATTACTCTATGATCTCAGGAACATAGAGGTGCTGAAGGTATCCAAAGGCATGGTAAAAAAATAAGCATAGATAATAACGGCTGCACACATTTCACTGACTAAGGGGTGGTCTTCTATTAATCAAAGACGACTAAAAACAAAATCTACATACCTACTGATAATGCTTTGCAACGTCCTTCAGACACCTGCAGAAAATGTCTAAAGTAGGGAAGAATTTCCCTAAAGAATATTATTATGGCTTAGAGAGAAACCAGAATCAACATAGCTGTTAAAATAACAGCTAGCAGATGGGAGGTATTTAAAAGTTTTATAGCAAAAGTCAAAGATACTCACTGCCATAATACTGTAGGACATATTCAGGGCTTCAAAAATGTCACCGACATCTAACAGTAAACTTAAAATGGCACTCGCCTACTGCAAAATACTACACAATGCATTGTGGGGGAAACTTCGGCAAGCACAGCGATGACTTGTGTCACTCGTAGTCTTTACCCGTAGCACTCGCAACCCCTAATTTTTAATTTATCCCAGACAAGTGGATCTTTAAAGCCATGGATATATTTCCATTTTTGGAAGAGAGATTAAAATTCCGGGTCCCAAACAGAACAGAAAACTGCAATCTAGAGAAAAGTAGACGTTTCATGCTCTATACAACATACTGTATGAGCCTCTTCATCGGGCTAGAGAAACCATTATAGAACTATTTCCATTATAGAATATTTCCATAATAGCATCATTCATCTTGCTAAACAGATAACTTACTTATAACTTACTACTTACATTCACATAAGCACAAATATAATTACTACATTATGTTTTTTCATTATGTTTATGCAATCAATTCAGCAGTCACAGATGAAGCCATTTTCTTGGTTTTATGTCACTGTTCATATAAATTCTGATTTTTTTCAGACATACATAGCACTAAAGTAATAGTCTCTAGTAATAATGCTCTACTAGAAATAGGTTTGGTTAGCAACACATGCAATAAAAACTAGTCAATAGACAAAAATGGAGTTTAGGTTGTACAGGTATACAGGACAAGATACTATACAGTATAGCAAAATGTGTCCATTAAAGCTGCAGTTCAGTCTTTTTTTTTTTTTTTTTTTAATTTATTTTTTTACTTTAATAGCTTCATGTGGGCAATCTCTATTTACCTAAAGAACTGTATAGCTGTCAGTCAATCCGTTCTCCATGTATTGATCGGCGAAATTTTTGTGACATAATAAAAGCTGGCATTTGTTTATAATTTGCCTCCGGCAGTCAGTGGAA